>NC_067114.1:2104099-2405099 GCF_021347895.1 Acanthochromis polyacanthus | reverse complement strand
AAGACGGCAGTTGAAGGCTGTGACAGCAAAATAGACATATCAGAAGTATTAAGTAGCAAGAGGGCATTTTAACTTCCTCATATGCAGATTTCAGATAAGATAAAAGGTGTGAAGGTGAAAGTGAAAGGTCATTTCCACCTGAGAACATTAGTCAGCGTCGCAATGTCCCAAGACTGTTTTTAAGAACATATATATTTAAAAGGCGATTTTAGTGTCTTTAAAGAGTGGGTTTATCACCTAAACTGAGGACTTTACAATCAAAAGTGATTTCTCAAATACATTTTGGAGGAAACATTTTTTGTCAGATTACATTTGTTTTTTATGCAACACAACCAATCACACCGCCCTAATGATGTAGCAAAAGGTTTGGATTGTAACCCAAACCAAACATTTTCCTAAATTTAATCAAGCATCTAACAACTACCTAATGCTGCCAAAGTGTCAATGAAAGAGTAAGATTTTCCTAAAGGTAAACATATAGGTTTGTGCCTAGACCGGACCTGAAAACAAAATGAACAATGAGTGGATAGAAGAATGAACTTAAGTCAAAGAATAATGGTTCCACGTCGACCTGGTTCTCACAAAATGATGCTACGATGCAACTAAAAAGCATTCTCAAATGGATTTTGAAAGGAACTTAATGAACATAATCTGTGATCTGGAATATGTTGGGAAAGGCAGTCAGTTTAAAAGAGTCAACAGGAGGATGGAGCAGAAACCAGAGACCCAGTAAACACAGGGTTGATTGGCAGATGTTCAGTCTCAGGCTTCACTTTTTGCTGTTATTTTCATTCCTCTCCAGAAAGTGTGTTAATCCAGATCACATGACCTGCTCCACATGATGTCATTTCCTCCTGAAGAAAAGACTGGCCAGACTCCAAGGCTTTCTGACTTATTTAATGTAAAGTAGTCAACAGGTTTACTACAATATCTTTAGAAATAACTTTCAAATTCACTCAATTGTATATAGAATATTTAGAAGAATCTTTCTGTTTGGTTTTAGGCGGCCATGTTGGTTTTAGGCCTGAAAACAGCAAAAATGTCAACTATGATACAAAAAGTCCCACAGTTAGACCCGAGTCCCACTAATCTTTAACTTCACTGCAGTCTTAAAACGTTCTAGTTAACCAAGAAGAATTTTGACCAACAAATAGAGGCTTATTATGTTCATGCAGATGAGAGTTACCGTGGCAACAGCTTACAAAAAGACATGATTTAAAGTTCATCATCAAAAGCAGGTCAAATGTGATGATTTTTAGTTAACAGCACACCACATATAAAGGATATAATAACATATCTAACATCAATCTACAGCACATTTTAGTACTGAAGTGAAATAATTATCGGCTGAAATGTTAATTACATGAGGGCAAATAGTAAGGCCGGTGCTAATCGTTGTGTGGCTTCAAACATAATACATGCATCTCAAATAATGCATACCTAATTAAAATGCGACAATGAAGTGCCTGGCAGTGGACAATACCGGACCTAAATCTTCTGTGGTATTTATTTAAGCATCCGGAGTAAGAAAATGTTTTCTCCTCATAGTAAACTTTGTTTGTGTTGAAAAGCCACAACCACGACTTCAAAGAAGTGAAAAAGGAAAAGAGGAAATGCCAGCTTCTACCAAGCTTTCAGAGAAAAACCATGTTTATGTTCTCGTGTTCATAACCCAACTGTGCGCTGTGGTTGGGTTTTGAATAACGGTGGTTTGGCCGGCGATGCTGAGCGTATAAACCCCGATGCCTCCACCGTTTTGGCTGAACTTAACTTGAACAGATGCAGTAAAATTAAATCCAGTGGGAGGCCGGGTCTGACTGTGGTCACCGGGGTTGTTTATGGTATTGTCATGTAAATGCTGGAGAAGTAAACTCCCAGAAGCTTCAGTCCGACCGCATGAAAACACCAACACTGTGGTCAAAACCAACGAATGGAAACCAGGAAATGTTTTGCATTACGTTAAACTGATGCTGTATGTACACACGAGTGGCATCATCCTCACATCCATGCACAAGTTTTAGCAAATCTGCTTTAAACGTCAGAAATGAACAACACATCCAATTCAAATTTCACCAACCTACAGGCAGTGACTAACAGGGGACTTCATTGAATTTTGGTGCTCTTCCTCTGCCAACCCCTTCTGCTCACTTTGTTGCAGTGCTGTGCCAGCAGAGGGGGAAAGAACTGGCAGAAAAACGGGAAAAAAAACGAGTCCAAAAATGCAGTTTTGACAGACATAACTTTATGTAGATGATCTTTATCTTTTAAAGTGGAAGTGGGAGATTCTGGCAGAGATGACTTACAGATTGGCTCGAGTGAAAGCAGCAGTGTGTGTTTGTGGAAAAAAGGATGCGGACAAACCAACAGTTCCACAACTTAGAAGTGCAAAACCATGAAAAGAAAAGTAGTATTTTCTGAATTTTACATGGACATATATGATAAATCAGGCTAGCATTTTGCTGCTGCGGTGGAGAACGTCATCTCTTTTCAGTCTGAAGATGCCAATCTTATTTGCTCACAGTAAAAGGAAGAATAACAAATAAAAGCCCTGCTGCAAATCTCCATCTGCATTTTTTTTTTTTTTTTTTGCTTTTTCCGTGCAGCTGCTACCAAGATGTTATTTCTTTTGGAGAATCTCATCAGAAATATGAAAAAGTCCTCACATGCTCGGCCTGGCACAACGTGTTACCGTAAATGTCTCCCTGATAGATGAGCAGATGTGGTAAAATAAATTGTACCAACATGTATGTATAAAAACAACATGTATAAAAAAAGTGGGTTTTGCTCAGCTATGTGTGTGGCTCACAGTGTGTTTGCTTCTGTGTCACCATGTGCTTCAAAGAGAAGCAAACTAATGCATTCTGAACAGCAAGGAGACACGTGGTAGGTCCTCAGAGGCGGCCAGACAATGTAAACACTTAACGGAAGGCTTAAAAGGCCCCGAGTTCCTTCACATCTACAGTGATGGATCATGCATCATAGAGAATGTAGAAGTTTAAGTGCTATCAGCTAAAAGTTGTTTTCCATTTGAATGCACTTACAGAACCCAGCTAAACACCTAATGCATAAAGATTCAAAGGAAATTCTCCAGAAACTGTTAAATAAGGGGCTGTTTGTTTTGCTCGGTAACACGCCGCCTCACTGAATGTCACTGAGAGGAAACCGGCTTTTATGTTCTTCAAAATGGAAGGATTTATCTAAAGATTGTAAATCTAACAACACCGATGCTCTTTGCAATTTAATGAGAGCAAATTTATGACATTTGATGCAGATTTGATAGTGATAAAATGAAATGTTATTCAAAGGAGGACAACGCTGATATTTACTGGAAATCAAAACAGACGTACTGTCAGGCCAGTGCCCCCTTCCCTTCCTTCCCCCCCTCTGTGTCTAGGTGGTGCTCTGTGTGGTGGCGGCGCTCAGCTGTGGACACTTGGAATCAGCTGATTGGATCACTGATGACAGGTGTTCCTAACCAATCAGCGCTGCCTTCCTGTCCTACAAGAATAGACGCCACACGCTCTCCGACGCTGGATCGTGACGCTACCTCAGTAATCACTCTAGCTGTTATAGTCCATAGTTCTCGCCTCTGTATTCCCACAGTAACTCTGTTTTTCCTCTGCCTCAGTTCCTGTTCCTGCACCCGCTGCCTGCCGACTGGACTCTTCAAACCTTCACCTGTACTCCTCTGCCAAAAACCGACTGGAAGGATCTCCGGTTGCCAGCCCAGCACTTTCAACACCATTCACCGTCTCCTTCCTCCCCACGTCCCCATCAGAAGATTCACCAGTGGGAGCCCCGGTCCGAGCGTCTCCAACGTTATAGACTCTAAACCACCAGTTGGTATTGTTAAGAGTCACCGTTCGCCTTCTGTCACAGACGAGTATTGTTTCGAGCCCTTGGCTTCGCTTTAACTGTTCTGAGTATACCTCACGGCCCTTTGGCTCCGCTTTTTGTTTAAACCTAGAGAGAATAATTCCAAGCCCTTTTGGCTTCGCTTTTTGTTAAACCTCCCTGCTCAGTGAATTTGTGTAGTCCCCTTAGTGCATCTGGTAATTGTTGAGCTGCAGTGTTGCCCGTCTGTCCTCCCGCCGCTAGGATCAGTAGAGAGTAGCCTCGTCCCCTGACTATAGCCTGTTAGCCTTCCGCCTGCTAGTTCTACCTGTTGTGAATATACGTGTGTGACATTAAAACCTTTCTAAACTCAGTCGCTGGCGTACCTGTTCATTCCTTGCACCTGAGCTCTCGCCCGAACCCTGACACGTACAAATGCAAATGAAACCAAGAAAAAGCAGCACTGAACCTACACTGTAAATCATTTTACGTTCATTCAGGTTAGAAATATCGGCTCCCCTGCTGCTTTAATATGTGAATTAACTGCTTATGAGATGTGAAAGGGTTAAACTAGTTGAGTATTACTAATGTTACCAATGCTTACGAACAAACTAGTTTTCCTTCTACAAGTTTAAGGAGTTTCTTCTTCATTTAACACCAAGAACAACCTGTGACGCAGCTACTGCTTTCAAATCTATGACCACAGGGACTGAATTTATTGCTAACTTTGTCATGGTTAGAACTATTTGGGTTACTATGAAAAAACAACCCCAACTAAATCCAATAAGGACCCACAGTGAGCAGCCACCATCCTGTCTTCTCAAACCACAACAAGCAAGACACTCTGGGGAGTTTTAATACTTTGACAGTGTTTTGTTCATTTTAAACTTAATTTATTGAGTTGAATGAACTCTCAAAATGCCGATAGCTACACAAAGGTTCTGAAGTGGTCAAAAAAAGGGGACGATTTAAATAACTACAAACTCATATTTACATTGAACAAACCAGAAGGACAGGCTGGTCTGACTAAATTTCTTTCAGATTTTTTACAGTGTTTGTATTTGAATGTAGCATGAAACAATAAAGAGAGGTCAGCAGGTTCAGCTGTGATGTTTTCTGACAACATGCTTCAGAGAAGAAAGGATCATTTGGCTTTGCTCTCCTTCAGAGATGTCTGCAGGTGTCCCATGTATCTGAAGTGCTGCTACTGATGGAGTGCCGACTTGGAGTTTCAGTATTTTGTGCCTGATGTGGATGAAGGGAGGCTCTCTAAATTTTCCTGCCACGACAGTCGCATCAGACACTAAGAAAACCTCTTTCTACAGGACTAGAGGCGTTATATCAAACATGACAAATCACAGAGGCAGGGCAACAGGTTGGATACGCTGTCACTACTCCACATATAACAATTCAGACAGAAAATTAAGAAAAAGATGCAAAACCTTTGGGTGTTCTAGCCAGTTTGTGGAACATTTCTGCCTCTGAACACACAGACAAACTCTCAGAAAAAGAACCTTAAACAAAGGACTCTTAGTTTGACCACAAAGAGTCACATCATTAAAGAAATTAGCAGTGCAGTTTCCTCCCGTAAGTGCAAGAAATCAGCATTTAATGGTAAAAGAGAGCACAATAGTAAAACTTGTTGGTGCAGCCAAGACCAGCATTAACACAACAACAAACAAAAGCAGCTTTCATGAACTGAAAAATGTCAGAACAATGCAAAGATCCTACAAGACATTCGTCAGTTTGTGTCACCTCATCACAAGCATCCAGAAAATTCACTCAAAACTGTCTCACAACAGGTGCATTTACATTTGAACGTCAAAATATGTCATACTAATGCCAGATTTATAAGAACTTTTGATAAGTAGAGTTCTTTTTGAAAAAGACAATGAAAAACAAAATATCTTTCCCTGCTAAGATGTGGTGAAAGCTCTAGAGAAAGGCAGTAAGGCAGGACCTGGACCGGATATTTTGACTTTTGAGGATTTTTTGAGTTTGTTCGGTTCTGTAAATTATGAAACTGAGTAAAAACAGAATAACACTGTGTTAGAGACACTAATAATGAGCCTTAACCATTTCTATGTTGGTGCATTATTTTAAAAAAAAACTAAACATGTTATGTCCAAAGTTATTCATATCAATTGCATTCATATCAATATCAGTTGCTGCTAGCTTCTGAAAAATTCCAAATGGCCCTGGTAATTTCTACTTTGTTCTTGAGCATTCTGTTACTCTATAAACTGAGAGCAGTTGATGCAGGAGTCCTCTACTCGGTTACAAGTCAATTGCAAGTCAGAGCTAAAACCAGCAAGCTTTGTGAGCTTGTTATTAGGGTCAATCACTGAGAGAGACTTGTGGCTGCTCACAAGATGTGGAAAGACGATAAAGCCGTACCAAAGAGTTTTCAAGCGCCAGAGACCACGGTCCAAAGCAGAATCCGACCAAGAAGAGGTCAAGGACTATCCTGACGAATCTGAGCCATTCTGGTACCAACATTTGGATTGGATGGTGACCAAAGACAACTCCATTTCACCAAGACAGACACACAAAAGCTCACCTGGACAAAGAAAGGTTGGCTGAATGAGATGGAGCAGCTTGGACACAAAGAAAGGAGAAGCAATCAAACCCAAGAACACCATCCACACAGTCAAGCCTGGTGGTGAGAACGTGACGCTTTGGGGGGTATTTTATATCCTACTGGCCCAGCAAACCTGTCAAAGTAAAGTTCCTCAGGAGGAAAGAGGACCATGCTAAGATTGTGAAGGAAAACATCAGGCAGTCTGACTTGGCCGTGTGCAGGACTGGACCTTCCAACAAGACGATAATCCAAACCATACAGCCAAAATGGTCAAGAAAGAGTTTAAACAAAATATCAACAGTTTGGAGCGGCTCAGTCCGAGTCCAGATCTGAATCCCATCATGGATCTGTGGAGGAAACTGAAGATCAGAGTGATGCAAAGAAGCCTTCCAACCTCAAAGACCTGGAGATCATCATTAAAGAGGAGAAATCCCAGTAGAGACTTGCAGAAAGATTGTCAGCAATTATAAGAACAGTTTGATTATTGTGGTGGAAAATAAAGGCTCTGCCATTGATCTGACTCAGAATAATTGTTGACATGACATCTCTAGCAGAAGTTAAACAGTCTTTGTTGACTTGTTTATTCCGTGTTTTGCCAGAAGAAACCAAAAAAAAAGTCGCTGTAAATCAGAATTTGGCTTAACTGTAAATACGCTCACTCTTTATTCTCAGTTGTGATAGAAGACAGATCTTCATTATTGCTTTCAGTGGCTTAAAAAAAGAGGAGCCGAGCCAAATCAAGTCTCTTAAAGCTCTGTTCTGGGTCCCGTTCAATAATTCATCTGCAGTGTAGAGCTCAGGATGTCACCTCCACTGCTACAGGCCTCTTGGCCTGGCTCACAGTCTGGTTAGGAGGGCTGCCTACTGCCATTAGCATGGCTCTGATCAGATTAACAGTTGGGCCTGCTGCCAAGAGAGAGGCATGGAGTGGGGAGAGCTCTGCCTGGCATGGCCTGGGTGTAGCACGGCACATTTAGCAGGCTGGAGTGACCACCGCATTTAGCACACTGCCATCATTATGACACAAGAGGTGTGATGCTCCTGCCAGGAGAGGAAGCAGTGGAGGAGGATCACGACACGAGGACGGCTTATCTGCTCACAATGAGTTCTGGGACTTCTGTTAAGGGATTTTGATGACTTTGAAATAGCAAACGTCACATGAGAAGGAACATACACATAGTTTCAATACTAATTAGGGATCGACTGATGTGTTTTTGAGCAGACACCAGCATCGGTTATTGGCAATGAAGAAAGGCAGATAACTGATATTTGGGATCAATAGATTTTCAAGGAAATGTTTTAACAGAATGTGATGGCATACAATCCATCATTCATAACCAGGCTTCTTTATTGATAAGTGTAACTACAAATAAATATGTTTAATACGAATTAGGACGCTCTCCTCTGAGATTGATCATTTTATCCCTGCAGTTCCGTCTGTTTTCCTCTATTTTCTTAAATATGAAAAGGTGTGACCAAACCTCAATGAGAGAATCAAACAAAGCTGGTTTTTCTCTCCCCCTGAAGATCTCAAAAGCCATTTATTTCCTCACTCTCCTTTCTCCCTCTCTCATCGCACGTGTAAATATCACTGATTTTTATTTTTCCTCTTTTTACTTTTTATTAGAGTTGTTTATATCTTATTTCCCTCATCCTGTCGACAAAGCGGTCTTAGTTTGTGCATTTTTGTAAATAAGTTTCTTTTTTTCACAATCCAAAATGTAAATACTGCAAAAGAGAAAAAGGAAAAAAAAACTGCCTACTCTTTTATGTCCCACTAAGATAAAGATCTTAAAACATTGCTAATTATTGTTTTCCACATTCTCTTTCAGGGTAATTTGTGGCTGCCTTCTAACTTAGCCGCTCGCCGTTAGCATAGCCGTAGCCACTGTGAGGGAAGCTAATTTCTTGGTTTGTGGTGATAGCTCGTGTTTCTTGTTCAGTTTTTGCTGCTTGGGAGACAATTCTGAGACTAGCAGACTACATCAGACCTGCTGTAGTTCATTTATTTCAATAATAATCTGCGAATAAAAATACATATAATCAGAAAAATGCCAAATATCGGCCACAATAATCGGTCTGTCCCTACCAATGATGCTAGCAGGCGCAACTGCTTAAATTTAGAAAAAAAAGCAATGTCAACGGGGACAAAAACAGGCTAAATGGGGATAAAAAGAGTCAGAAGGATAAAAAGAAAAGAAGCCGAGGAGTGACTGACAGTGCTACAGAGAAGGAATAGAAAGGGAGTGTGTGGAGTGATGGCAGCCCTCCCACCACCGTACCTGTGGTGGAACAGATTGGACCCGCCGCAGAGCGTTCTGATTGCCGTGTCGACCAAGCGTCAGCTGACAGATGGCTGCCTCCGAGCGCAGGGCACCAGGCCGTCCACAGCTTGCACCGATTCAAAGTCCGTGCACACACAACACTCCTGACACCCACATGCACAGACTGGCGGCCTATGAAAACGGAGAGGGAGAATGGAGGACATGGTTGTTTTGATCTTGGAGATGTCGGGTATCTTGACTGTTGCTGGAAAAGAAGGCAGGCCGGCTCCAGAATAAACATGTCCAGCCTATGACATCTACTGCTCACCGTCAGACAGCCAGAGGAGGATAGAGTGCTGCTGTTTGCTGCTGCAGACTTTCTTAGTGGGGTGAAAATTAATCTTTAGACATCAGAAGTAGACTCAAACTAAATTCTGCATTAAATTTAGAAGAAAAATAATAATAATAATATAAAGGTTTACATTCCTTTTGTAGTCTAAAAATGTAAGACGAACATTATTCTGCTATGAAGAAGGCAACATTTCTACAGACCGCTATTTCACCAACAGAGGTAGCATGACCCTTCCAGCTGCTACCACTTTCAAATGACTTCAAAATAACCACTATCGATATTTACCGTCATGTAAACCATACTTGAAAATACCAAATTCAAACGATCCAACACGGATGACATTGACCCAGCAATAAACGGAACACAGTCGGCAGCGTTTTAATTTAAATTTCCTCCCAATAACCAGTGAATCACACCGCTATCCTTGCTATTATTGATCTTAACCCTTACAAGGCCATGTTTCTGGAGAAGTACATATACTAAAACATACACTAAAACCACTTAATCCATAAAAATATCGATCAAGTCTTGCAAGGTCGCATTGTCGTAGACGTTCACGCCGATAAAAGCTTTTAATTTCGGCTTTGTTATAACGGCTCATACGGCTTTATCGTTTGAAATAAGCAAATTTGGGGCCAATGTTTATATCTTACCATTGGTCGACTTAAACATACGGGTGTGTGCATATTTTATGTTAATTAACGAGCCGAGAATGTTCGGTTTTGGCCGTGTGTACGAGTAAGCATGAACCGAGTATACTCGGTCCCGGCTTTTTAAGGGTTAAAGAAGACATTTTTTTGGCAATTTCTGATTATTACTTCAATACAGGACTGTATAATATATCGCTGCCACATCGACACTGACGATAAGCCACAGTAGGAAATGTACTTTACAGTAAGGCAAAGGTGCTTGATGCTTAAAGACTAATCTCCAAGAGAACACTGACTTATAGAACATAATTTACTCTGATAGAACAGTTCTTAGATGCAAAGTAGTTTTCAAACTTTGTTGACAAGACAGAGCTTATCGACATGCAGGCTCCACATACAGACACATTTAGTCACAAAACGAAACATCACACATAAAACACAAAAGATGATGCTGAACCATGTACTTCAATGGAACAGGCAACAAAAACCTACTTTGGGTGTCTTTACCAGTGTTACACCACATGAGAAAAGTTTAAAAATGCTTTTTCCAGGTACGGGTAGTCCTCTGTTTACGATGTCCTTAATGTACAGCATTTTGTTCTTATGTCAGAACTGGTTACGTGGAACTAGTTGAGCGGAGCGGAGCAGATGAATACGTCGTCACCTGGCACTATAAGACGTCTTTGTTTACATTCACCAGTATGATTGTGTTACATTCTTTAACTTTTTGCCCTTTACTATGGCTCCTGAGCGTAAGCCAGACTCTTCCGATGGTAGTACCATGTTCCAATGGTGGCGTTTCTGGATAGGGAGAGGCAGCTCTGTCGTGTGGCTTCCGAAGTTCTTTGGCTTTCACCACTTGACGTAATCCTTCTTCGGAGCGAAGAACCTTCCACATCCAGATACAGAATCTCTTGGTCTCTCGTTGGCGTTTCTGTAGCTAGGTGCGTTTTCCGGGATGAGATAGCTGGCCTCACGTCCAACCCCCAACCTGGAGGACCAGGGTGGATTGCCTCAAATGGCTAACGGTTATTCACCTAACCGGGTGTTAGAATCAGAGTTTTCCTTCTCCTAGACGAGCAGCTATCCAAAGCTAACGAGCCCCGTCTACCCGTCGCCCCTGTAGTTTAGCCTGGACCTGAATGGTATCCAGTTTCCATGTATCGCCACTGGGAGGCACTACATAGGACTTGTTGTGGAGAGGTTATATACTGGCAGAGAGAGCCTTACGCACTCGGCTCTCCTTTTCACTAAGCTGAGCTAGCTAGCCAGCGGTGGAGCTGAAAGCGGACTACACAATAGACGCATCACACAACATTGATACACTTCCGATGGTAGCTCCTGTGCGTGCTGTGTTCATTACCAGCTTGTTTGATATGATTTACTATGTTATAAACTGACAAGACATGAACCAAGTAAATGTCAAATGTAACTGGACTATTTGTGTTGAGTTTTAAAACCAGCCTCAGGCCGCACCTCTGAATGATCTAACCTTCATTCTTCAACTTAGACGCACTGCTGGTAAAAACAGCCTCATACAAGCCAGTCAGCAAACTCATACAGCTGTGAAATAGACAATAATATAGCATATCACAGCAGCCATTTCCCTACACAATTCACTTTCTTTCTGCACCATTTACTCTCTCGCTCACATTCACGCCGGCATTGGATCTGTGAGGCAAATGGGCTGCGAGTGTCTGCTGCTCCTCCAACACCTCCTGTTGCCATATATATCTTGTTATGAAAGGCAGGTAATGAAAAGCGCTTCCTTGGTAATCCGTGACGGAAGGCAGTTTCATGCTAGTTTAGCTTCCATCACCCCCCTCGCTTCCTCCACCGACAAGTCCTTGTCTCTGGTACACTCGTCCTCTCTCATCTCCCCTCTTTGTCCGTCTGCAGAGGAACTCGTGGGTCATCAGTCTGCTGCAGCATTTAGGAATATTGCATCAATATTCTTTGTTTGCTTTCATCACGCTTTGTTTCTGGAGGAGCTGAAGTGAAGCAAACTTTGGACAGATGGACAAGTTTGCTGCCATGATATCTGCGGTCTCCATATGAAGACCCCTGATAACTGCGGTGACCATTCAGAGTTTTAAAACTGGATTTCATAACAAATCAAAAGCAAATTCACCATGTCAGAATTATGGCTCACTGTTTAAGAACTTTGAGCAAACTGTGGTAAAAATGTGATTTGTAAAGCTAACAACCTGATTTTTTTTCTTTGTTCATGCATGAATAGTGTTAAAGGCTGATGCAGGAGACGATGCACACTGCAAGGAAAAAAATCTGTCAGAAAAAATTTTTGTCAGAAAAAAAATATTGGTAGTAGTAGTAGAATATTATAAATTTAAAAAAAGCAAAAATAGAAAATATGTATTTGCAATATTTGCCATTTCTCATCATTAATCTACATTTTCTATTTTAAATAAGAAACATATCTAAAGTATCTTATTTTATTGATTTAAATATTGAAAAAAAAAGTTTAATTTTATGGTCAAAAATTGTGACATTTTTAGCATTTTTTTAATGCAGATTTTTGATGTGGATAATATTTATAATTTTGCCCATTTTTTCTTTTTTTTTTTTAAATAACAGTTAACACATGTTAATTTAACAAAGCAGGTAAAATCTGTGAAATAATAGCGTTTTTCAAGACTTAATACACACATTTTTTCTTTTAAATATCAGCAAAGAAAAATAACCTTTTTTACTCCATCAAGGAATGTGGCGGAGTTACCTGACCATCGGCATGCGGGAATCCTTCCGTCTGTTAGCAACATTACTCAAAAATGAAATAACTGATTTGGATGAAATTTTCAGGGAAGATCAGAAATGACACAAGGACCAAGTGATCAGATTCTGGCAGTGATGCAGTTTATAGTCTGGATCCATGGATTTGTGAAAGATTTCTGTATCATTTCCAGATAGCAGCACGGCGTCACTGTAACCATGACAACCAGTGAACACTACATCAGCTGATTGTGATCCTACTACAAATCCACCTCTGAGGACTTATCAGGACTTATCAGTCCTACATTATACAGGAAACAGCTGATTAAACTGTGGGGGTGTTTGAGTCCCATCAGTTCCCGCCTCCCGCTACATATTTAGGTCACGTGATCCGGTATCTGTACATAACGTACACATGCAGAACACATGCCTGTGCTCAGTGCGAGGTCATTTTGTTTGTGGGTACAACTATACTAAACAGACATTCTACGTTTCTGTGACTTCTGATCATCAATAACTAATGAAAAAAATGCTGCATTTCTGCCAGTGCCATATGGGGGAATGAGCAAGTTTGGACGAGGACTGTGCTCTTGTTTTGGAGATTTGAATAAGGTAAAATAAAATAGTAAAATTTTACCGTCAAGTACAGTGAAAGAACAAATTACCATTTAAAAAATAATTATGAACATGTAAATTCTGAAGTCTTTCTGAATTCTGTGATTTCAATGTTTAATTGAAAAAAATAGCAACGGGAAAAAAGAAACGGCTAAAAACTGTTTATTTTTTATAGTGCACAACAGATGCACACGAACCGCACAACGCTGACAAACGAGAATCCGCGACATCCAAACCTGATTCTTCTGATCTCGTATTATAATGCTGAGGTAAAAACTCTCCTGCTTCTATGTGGCTTCCTTCAGTCGGGATCTGATGCTCACAGCGAGCCATTGATCAGGTGGATTGCAGGAGACAGCAGCTCAGAGCTGCAGCCTCAGAGGAAGACCCTCTCTCACATCCTGGCAGCCCTTCCAACAGAATAGATAATTCTGGAGCAGCAGCTCACACCGCACCTCATGCCAACAAATTTACAATTCAAACACGGACCAAGAGAGTGTTGAAGAGCAAAGATCGAAACACTCGGATTTGTTTTAGTGAAAGAGGTCGGAAACACGAAAGCCCCACAGCGTTCCTCTTTTAAAGGATTTACGTGACTTTTCTAGATATTTTACCTTCTACCTTTATGCACATTTTCCTTTTTTTTTTTTTTTTTAAATCGAGTTATAGAATTCTGTGAAGATCAAAAGTGAGCACAGCACAATTAAAGTGCGGTTATGGATCAGATATTATTTAATACTGTCGTTTTAATTAAACTGCTGAGTGCAGACGGCAGTCATTAAAAGATGAATAAACCAGCTTTTCTTTTCTGCCACGCACTCACTTAATTGCAAATGCAGATGTTTTCACCTCGTTTCACAGCATCGCCGTTCGTCTTCCAGCCCCAGCTAGCATTATTAGAGTCAGATATTATTGGATGGTTGACATTTGAGTGGAACAGGTGAAATGTTTAATGAAAAACACGGTTTGTGGCTGAAAAATAAGCATTTCTCAGACAAATTTAACCTGAACATGGAGCAAAATTACATGTATGCCGCATTACAAACTTCACTGTATATTGCTGCACTTTCTTCTTCCACCAATTTACACACCGTTAGCCTAATAGCATAATAGCCCAAGTTATTTTTTGGCCTTCATGACTTAGGCAACTATGCTATTAGGCTAACGACACGCATCCACCTACTTCTGTGCAATAACTGATACCTCATCCTTTTGTACATAGTCTTCTACATTTTTCTTTTAAATCACCCGTCATCTGCAATTTTTGTACCGTGTTTTTTCCCCCCTTATTTATTCTTGCACTGCCTTTATACTGCTGTAACGGTGAACTTTCCCCACTGTGGGATCAATAAAGTTTACCATTATCCTTATAACACAGATTTGGTTCTATGCAGAGTAGAGTAGAACAGAAATACTTTGATTCCATTATTACAGTAGCAATCAGAAAGAGTAAAGTGACCACCACAGTAGAAAAACTGAAAATATAATAGAAAAAAATACTAAGATACAAAATGCACAATAAAGTGTAAAATATACTAGGATTAAAAAATGTACTGAAATGAAAAATGTACGACAAAACATTGACAGAATAGGTACTTTCCCATCACACGAAGCAACACAACTGGTTTGTTAGATTATTTAAATCAGCACCATAAAGCTACTTCTGACGAGTGCAAAGTCAAATCTGAATGCAATCAAAAGAAAAAAAAATAATTTTAATGACTGTCAGTGTTATACCAGGAGATTTAGTTAATTATTTTGAATTTTTATGCAGATACACTTTCCTAGAAAATCCCCAGAATTACTCTAGAGTGATTATTTCTCTACAAATAGAGTTATTAAAGTCACATTAGTGGATATTGGAGCATAATAACTTATATCAGATGCCCTCTTGTCCATGGTGTTTTCTCAATGGATTAATTTTGTTTCAGAAGCTGGAGTTCAGTTACTGCAAATGACAATAATAATGATAAATTTTATTTGTAATGCATTTTTCATTTAGGCTAAATCTCAAAGTGCAACATTGAAGATATAAAACAAAACAATCATGTAATAAAAACAGAGCAGAAAAAAAAACATTGAGCATGTTTAATTACAAGCTTTGTTAAAAAGAAATGTTTGACTGATGAGGCTGACAGAAAAAGGAAATATATCCTTTAAGCTGCTATAGATACTAAAAAAGCAAGATTTTTTTAGTGTAATTTTTACACTTCACAAAGTTGTCCTGTGGGCTGGATTGAATGAAGGAACAGCTGATTGCTGAAATAAATTATGTGAACGTCCCATCACACCGACATCTCTGATTCCGTCTTCTAGAGGTTTACACTGATGGACACTAGAGACGATGTCCACGCTAAATCTGATCATGCGTGTTTCATGTGTGTGCTTTCACATCTGACAAAGTTATCCTTATCCAACCACAACTTACATCACGTTTAAACTGAATGTTAACCATAAACCAAGTGCGAGCGTCGAGCAGACGGCCGGTTTTGACCCACATGCCACGTGTGGAACTTGGACCTGTATTAGTGACTGATGGAGTATAATAACTACATATTTGATTAAATCTGTTTCACAGGCTTGAACTGACTTAAACCTGCAGACTTTCATCACTGACCAGTCAAGTTAGCGGTAAATATTAGTTAGACCCTCCAGAAAAACGCGGCCAAAAATCCTTGATTATGCGAATAAATATGTGGGGTTTTTATGCCATTTTATGCGGGGAAATTGCGGAAAGTTGCAAAGTATGCAAATAGTTGTGAAATATGCAAAAATATGCCGCGGAGTGATGTGTCCTCTAATCAGACACTGGGACTGCTGTGGGGTTACTGGACTGACAGCCTGTGCTCTGGGAGGGGGAGAAGCTCACAGCAGCACCTGCTGCTTGTTGAGGACAGTAGCTGCAGAATGATCCGAGTTTTCCTGTCAGTCTCCAAAACGGCAGAAAAAGTCGCTAGATTTGTGGCTAGTCGCTTTTGAAAAAAAAAAAGTTGCTAGGACGCTTTGGAAAGTCGCTAGATTTAGCGAGAAAGTCGCTAAGTTGGCAACACTGGCACCGCGCTCCGCATCAGCTCGTGCTTCTAGTGTGTGTGAATGAACTGATGACGTCAGGCCGGGCGTCACATAAAAACTCACTCACAGCTCCATTTATATCAGTTATAGTTTTCTCATTTTATGCGGAAATTGTGAAATCAAGCGGGACCCGCATATTTCTCTTTTTTTCGTGGAAATGTGAGATTCTTGCGGGAATTATGCACTGTTTTGCGGGGATTATGCGGCCTTTTGGGAAATAATTGACCCCTGCATAATCAGAGGCATTTTGGTGATTAATGCGGGAATTCATGCGATCGCATAATCGCGTTTTTCTGGAGGGTCTAATTAGTTTATATGAGTCTTTATATCTGTCTGTATCCATGGCGTGTTTCTTAAACGTCTCTGTACTCAGACTACATCCTCCACTGTTTGCACCAACTTCCCCTGACTATGTTTATCTGTGGCTGTTCAGCCTCCAGGCAGCAGAGCTCAGGTTCCACTGCCCTCCCCACAACTGAAATCCTCATCAGGAGATAATTCTGGGAGCCGCCACAATGCCGGCTATGTGCTCCCGTCACCTTATCTTCCGGGCCCGAGCGCCCCGCCGCCCCTCTCCGAACCCCGGGGACGACAGCTTAGTACCCGCTCTGGCTGCAGCAGCAGAGAAGAGCGGGGCAGCGGAGATCACTCATTTTAATAGGCCTGTCACATCTGTTTTTAGAACCTGCAGAGGTCTCCTGCTGCAGGCCTCTGAATGAAGTGACCCCAAAATGATGTGACAAGCTGTGATGAGCTCAGGGAGGCGAGCTTCAGGGCAGAGCAGCAGAGGGAGGGATTAGACGCTGGGGGAAAAAGTGAAGGGATCAAAATCACAAAATCTAGTCCAGCAAAGTGCTCTGTGGTTTCAGTTTTTCTCTTTACTGCAGAAAGTCATGAATGACAGTTTTTCTGTGCGTTTCTGTAAACTTAGCGTAGATTCTGTAGTTCCAAATCTAGCAAACGTCTCATATCTTATGATTCAGCGTCTTAGGATTTGCTCTGCACTGAAGTCGCTTTAGTTCTTCTAAAATATGGAATGTATTTTGAAATTAAACTGTGCATTTTTGCATTTTATGAGTTGCATCCAACATGTTTGGATAAATGACAAACCTTTACCAATCCCAGTACTCTGATAACAGACATGCAGCTAGAAGTTTCCCACCAGTGCAGAAAAGCAGCATCTGAAGTATGCACTGATTAGAAAAATGACTTATAAACCTGAAGATACTACAGAGAAGAGTTTAAATCACTGAAAATCTCAACCTTTACCGAATGCTACCGAATCAAGTTCTGCTGTTTTGCCATAAATGACCAATATTGATGATAAAATATGTTAAATATATATTCATCAGCTTTATGTTTTTACAGTAAGTTTTTAAAACAAAAAAATATGTGCATGCAAAATATGTAGCCCAGTCTTTCTGCGGTAAAAGAACTTTCCTCCTCAGAGCATTTCTTCCATTAAATTCTGCTCAGTAATGGATTCCTGAGCTATCAGAGAAATTTGTAGACATCTCCTTTACAAAGGCTTCTCGTTCCAATCAGCGAGAGCAATCAGCTCAGTTCGCCTCGTAATTAATTCCTCCTGACTGGCCACTAACAGCCCAATAAGTCTGCAGGCAGCTCTAAGCAGCAAGAGAAGCAGAAAAAAGGAAGACTTAAAATGTTGACTAACCAACAATAATTTAGCATGTTTTTAATTTTTAACTTGCTTGATTTTAGGAAGATTTTTAGGGGAAAAAAATGTGATTTAACCTCTGAAAGTGATCCAAAGCTTGGATGGGAGCAGAAACGATGACGTCTTAGTGCTTTTCTTGTTTTCACATAAGACTTGCAGGAACTTTCCATTCATTCTTATATTTTGAAGTAGATGCACAGTCGAGTGTTTTGACAGAAATCCATGCATTATCGTGGTTGCATGGACAGAATGTGTAGGATTGTTTTCCCCTTCCTAGAGAATAACGCTGCACGACCTTTAGCTGCTTTCTCGCAGCATCTCCTCGTTTGAAATTTCTCCTGTAACTTCCTCATTCTTTGATTCCTTGACCTCTTGTTCTCCACAGATTCTCAGGTTGTCGTCTGAGAGCGCCCACATTAGTGCATGTCCTCAAAACATCAATACGAGTGCTCTTATCTGCTGCATGAAGGGTTCAGGGAAGTGCACGCCGACATGTCTGGAGAAGTAGCAGCTCTTAAGCATGCACAGAGCGGCACAAAGAAGTGGCTCAGTTCAATGCAGACACACATACAGGAAGAGTTACAACACCCACAAATGACTTTAATCAGATGGAAGAATCTGATGGCTCAGTGTAGCTTGCAATAAACTGTAGTATTTACTAGTAAAAGCACAGCATATTCAAGTTCTCAGCCTTGTTATCACTTGTTGAACACACCTTCACTGTGACCTTCTATTATACACTGAATCTGCACATATGTTTACATAAAGCTGTATTTTATGGACATCTGGTACAACTTCTAGACATTGTGTTTCATATATGCTCAGTAAAGTGCAAAATCACTTCTGATGTCCTCTTTTGTGTTTTTCCTTACACTTGTGTAAAGTGTTTAAATATGCAAATAAGTTTTTTTTTTAAAAATGCGCGTATGCTGCCCTTGCAGCGCTTATTCGAGTGCGCAGCTAGACAGCTAGCTAACATTTCCAAGTCTTCAAATAACCACACAGGCCTTGCTTTTCTGTGCTTTACTTGAGCTTGAATTTGATCAACAGTTTTCTCTTTTTAAAAAAAACTGAAACAGACAACAACAGAGAAAATAAATCAGCATATGAGCGCTGACATATTCATGAACACACACGTATTACACGTAGCTACTGAAGCCGATCGCTAACTCTGCGCTGTATGACACGGTTTAACTACATAACGAATTATAACAACAGAAACTTCCAACATGGCAGTCTTATGTGATGCTTATGTACACATTTTACCCATAGACAAATAATTTCCAAGGCAGAAGCGTGATAAAACATTAGCAACAAAGGTTAGCTGTGTCCGTTGCGGCGGTCGGCACTCTACCAGAGACGTAGCTAGCATGTAGCAACTTCAAAGATAGGTCAGAGCGGTGAGAGCGCTCACACCGCCATCATTTCTGACACCAAAACAAAGAGCGCTCACTCTGACGCTGTTTTTTAAAACCCAAGTGAAATCAATTTTCAACTTAATGACTTAACTTGAAAGACAGCACAGCGCTAATTTGGATTAATTTCCCCAACACTGCTTTGTTTTCTTTCCACAAGAAGATAAAATAAGCTTTCACATGCTTTAATTTTGAAAAACACTAAGTCCATAACAGATTTCATCAGTTCACATGATTCCAAAAAAAATCCTCCCAAAACGCAGATGTTTGTGAAGTGAATTCTCAAGTCTGGTTGTTTATAAATTAATTAGTTTAGCGTTGATGTGAAAATATGCCACATGCACATATATAAAAGTTACTTTCACCATGAAAAGACACAAAAAGGACACAAGCATAAATTGCACCTTTACGTGTTCTGATTTTGCAGGGATAATATGAAGTGGGAAAAAAGTTAATCTGCAGGAGAAGAATTATTTGGAATCAATACAGAATAACTGCATTAAAATTCATCATATTCTGAGTTGTACCTGAGGCCTGAATTTAGTGTTTCCTTCACAGAAATCAGGACATTTCCACTCTGAATTAATGTGGAAAAGGAACAAAATAAAATATGTGAAGCTCAAAATCTCCTGGGGAAGGACGTCAGATCCTGTTGCGCTCCCACCAACAAAACTAAAAATCTACATCCATGTTGGCAAGCATTTGTCGTTTTACACATTTCCATAAACGGGACTGCAGCTAGAAGTCTCAGAATCAACAAAAAGGCACATCTGACATTCTGCTGCTAAAAGATCATTTCTCTCATGTTTAAAAGGCAAATATTCCTTTATTTTAGAGGATGAGGGAAATTAGCTCACGTAACAAATGTACAACAATGCAGCTTCATCGCTGCATGAAAGAAACAATAAAACTATCTGAGAGCAGCAAAATGAAACGTCTGTGTCCTTGAACACAACACTGAACAGACTCACTCAACTGTGAGCAACTTCAGAAAGAGCAGCTGCTAAACGCCTGACACTGATGGCTTGTTAAGGAGGGTTTGTTTGCAGCCTTTTCTGTGATTAAAGTCAAGAAAAACAGAAGTTATCTGTCACATGCTTTTACACCGTCAGTGCAGAATAATCCTGTGTGTGTGTTTACCTGGTGGTGTGTGTGGTCGGCTTCTTTCAGGGTCAAATCATCAGTCAGCAGCCACTATTTTTGTCTCGTGCATCTACAAGTGGCAAAACAAGCCTTGTTTAATCATAGAAAGCAAAACATGAGGGAGTGGGAGTGACTGCTGATGATTATCTGTGTGTGTTCGGCACAAATCCAAGGACATTTATATCCAGGTCTGGCGTTTGACAACAATAAGACACATTCCAGCTGTCTTTGGAACGTTTTTGTTCAGTGTGTGGACAGTCAGAGGTAAGAGATGCTCAGGAAGGCTGGTGGTCTCATCCGAGTCCAAGTGTAAAAGTGTGAGATCTTTTGGGAAACCCAACTGGGAATCATTGGGGAATAAAACGCTCACAGCTCCAGCTGTTTTCTATGTTGCTTTAACAACTCCAGCCTCATGAGTAGCCCCAAAAAACACAGAAGTACATAAGAATTTTCCCTCTTTTTTTCTTGACCAATGTAGCTTTTATGCATTATTTTTTGGTGAAACCAGGCTCTACACACTTCACCTTAAACTTACCAACATCAGCAGCTCCAAAAACACACAATGAGGACAGTAAAATAAAATTACAAATTAAAACCACTGCAGCTGTGTGATACAAACACAAAGTACAACTGAGGCTGACTGGAAAGTTACAGCAAACTTTTACATTTCAGCCCAATGATTAAAATCAGTGTATTTTACATGAATGTCTGTATATTGGGGTCATTTCATGTGGTTTCAATAATGGATGTTGCTGCACCATCTAGAAATTGGCTACATTTTCTTGTGATGGAAGATAGACACAAAAAAAACTTTCCATGCAAAACATTAGAGCTCTAGTGCTATTAGTTCCAAACTTATGGGATCTTGGATTTTTTAGAATTTGGACCTAAACCCACCTCCTAAATCCTCACCTAGGATTTTGCACTATTTAACTGCTTATTTCTCAGCTTCTAGGCATAATTGATGGCTGAAATTTGGCAGACAAGTTCACAGCAACCATCTGACTTCACATGTAGCCTCACAGCCTCCTAGCTACTCTCTACAGATCACAGGAGCCTTCTAAAAATGCTAAAAATTAAGAAAAACACACTCGTGAGTAGGTTTTAGGGGTCTAAAATTACTAGAAATATTATAAATGTTGACCCAAGGACCGCTCTGTCCTATTCTAAACAAAATTGTATGATAACTTACAAAGTTGGAGACTTCTGGGGGTATCATATAGAAAGATATGAGCTGCTAAAGTATGGACCCCATAAAAAGTGAACAATTTTGGTGAGGCTGGAAGGCAATGTGGCATAGCTGGTAGAGATCTATGAATTTGTATAAAATATCTTCATCATGGTACTACAAGCCTACAAAATCCCGGTTTGACTTATTTCCTCCATGATCAACCATTCATTCTCTGTACTTCTGTTTTCTCTTTTCAAACATGCAACAGTGCACATTAATAGCAGAAAGCGAAACAAAAAATACTCAACTCGTTGAAGGAACACCAATCCGTCCAACACTCGCTGAGACATTTCACTGTAATCTGAAGATTACGGTGGAATGAAAGGAAACTCCAGATGATAACAGATGAAATGTCACAGCAATCTATCAAATAAATCTTAAGATATCCCAGCGGAACATCTGAGTTACAGAAGAACAAAGTAGCTAAAAACTCTACAGAAGAAAAAAAACAACAAATGCAGCAACTATTTTTGAAAAACCTGGATAATGACAACTAAAGGAGAGCATAACGGGCTTTTCCTTTGTTTTTTATTGGTAGTTCCACCTGTGTAACACCAAATCTGCTGTGCATCTATTGCTCTCATTCACACATTTAAATTGTGTAGGGATTTCTTATCCAAGGAAATAAAAACAGCTCTAAGTTTGTAAAGATTTGAACTAAACGGCTGCTTTGGTCGACTAGTTAGCAGATAAAATCCTGAGCTGGGAAACGTTCACTCCTGAATTCAGCACCCATCAGTCAGAGCAGATCTGTTGGGAACACATTTGTGATTTTAACAAATTGAACAGCGGCAGCAAAAAATATTCAGTGTGAATTTGCTGAACAGTTAATCAAATTATGATCTGTCATTGTGTTTTTCCCCTTGAAGTGTTGCATGGAAAATGTTTTAGCCAACTATAAATGTCAGAGTATCACAGAGATCTGCAGCCAGTTAAAACGCCGTAGATGAAGGAGGACGTTTACCAGATCTGCTGAAGTTACTGAATACAAAAAGATCTCACCAGGAATTCCTCTGTGGACAGAAGCTGAATGAGAACTTTTTCAAGAGAATCCAATTACTCGCACACTTCCCTTAATGTGCACTCAGTCTTCATTGTTCAAGTCTGAGATTAATTTAGCATCCAGTAATATTAGAAGACAGCTAAAACATTTCATTCAGCAGAGATTAACTGTTTTTTAGAACCTCCTGATAGAATAAAAATATATCTGTCATCTAACTTTACAAACAGCATAATAGCCTGTATTTTGATCCTGTTCTGAGTCTTTAAGGCATTTTTACAGTAACATAACTTTACTGTTCTGCAGAATTAGATTTCTGAGTTCTTTCTACTTCTAGCTATGGCTGTACTTTATATTGTAGAAATAGTAGTGACTAAATATGTGACAGGAGAAAATAAAACACCAGGATTGAGATGCATCATTTGAAGTAAAAGTCTATTAATTAAAACTGGAGTTCAACGTATATCCAACCTGTCATATTCAGTTTGCAGCAGCAGATTCTGACAGACAGAATTTTACCAAACTCATTTTCTAATGTTCCATCAATCTGCCTTAAGTTGGGTTTTCTGCACTGGAACAACTACGGAGAATTTGATAACCCCACCTAAAATACTTGCCAAGAAAAAAAGCATAAATAAATAAATGAATTTTATTTCTACAGCACCTTTCAAAAGTATGTTTAGAGCAGACTTGCTGCTGAGAATGTAGCTGTGATTCGTTTTCATTTTGCAGTGTATTTTTATTTTCCAAAAAATATGAAGAAGTAACTTTGATCTCGACCTGGAAAAGCAGCAGTGAAGCAAACTGAGTCACTAAATAGTCTGGGAAATAGACTCATAAGGAGGCAAATATAAACTCCATGACTTTCTGTTTAGCTGCATTAACTACAGAGACTTAAATCTACAAACTCAGCATTAATGTGATCAGTTACTGCAGGAAAAAAAAAAGTCTAAATCACTAGATAAACTATTTCTTTTGCACTTTTCAAAACTGAAGTTACAAGGTGCTTTAAAAAAAGAATCAGAAAAAAAAACAAAACATCAGAAAGCAACAATAAAAGATTGTTTAAAAGGATAACATGTTAGTGAAATGTTCAAAAAGACCAATAAAGGAGCATTAACAAAGAGATTACATGTTATGCAAATGTTTGTCTGTACAGGTGTTTTTTTCCCCCCAAAGCTTTGTGAGGAACTAGACCTCTAGAAACGTGCATTTTCTTTGATGCTCTGACGTAAAACCTTATTTTAATAATGCTGCAAAATCCCCCCAGTATAAAGCATACAGCCAGCATCATAAAGCGTTAGAAAGTCCCCGCAGTTGGTTCCTCCTGGGCAGAGAAAGGAGGATCAGGAGTTCAGGAAGAGGTGGGCTGTGACAGAAATGTGGGTTTTCCCTGCTTTGTGCTAACATGTGGTTACAGAGTTTGACACAACACGACTGAACATCGAGCCGCACAAACTACATAATTAGCCAGCAAGAACCGCCACATCTCACCGTGCTAACGGTGCCCGGCTTTACAGCTTCTATCGGTGTCTCGCTCATCCTCCTACACCTGCAGGAAAACGTTATCTGCATGAAACAAGCACTGCTGCACAGACTTGTCAAACCACCAATTATACCTCAAATGAGCACGGAAACTGCAGTTACAGAGCTCTAATATTTAGGCTTTTCTTCCCGGTGAGCACCAAATAAAACCACGAATGGACGTTCAGTCAAAGAGGAGACGCCTGGTAACCAGCGATTAACGTTTACAAGAGAAAAATGTTTGCATGTTTATAGACTGCATTTCTGAATGAGCCACACGGTATTGGTGTAATTTTTTGCTTAATTTCTAACCATGAAATTCTACTTTTCATTGCAGCATGTTTAAAGCAGACTTAGTGGTGAAGAATGTGATTCACTTTCATTTTGAAGCATTTTTTTATTTTTATTTTCCAAAAAATATGAAGAACTAACCTTGATCTTGACCTGGAGAAGCAGCAGTGGGCTGCGTCAAAACGAATCACCAGATAGTCTGGGAAATCTCATAAGGAGGCTTGAGGCAAATCTAAACTCAACTCCACAATTCACCAAATAAACACACACAAAGTGCTTCCTCCTCAGATTAATACCGCGCTGCAGTCTGATCCCTATGCTAACAGACGCTACTTATGACTTTGCAGTGACAAATCAATTCCTTCCACTCCTGTGTCAGCTCCCGCCTCCTACCAGACTCTGCTTTTATAATAAAGATTTCCTATAATCCACAGACATCCAGTTATCTTTCAATATTCCACTCAGTTCTCCAGACTCCCACACTGAAGCTGAACAGTGACGAGAAGACACTTTCACTCTGAGCTACACTGCAAAAACTCAAAATCTCACCAAGTCTGTTTGTCTTAGTTTTAGTTAAAATGTCTCATCCCACTTGATTTAAGATGAATTCACTTAACAGGTGACATTTCAGCAGATGGAGGGACTTGTTTTAGGACAACGCATCTTAAATATCTTGTCAAGTCAAACGATCTTCAAATTATCTTGCTTTGAGTTGAATTTTACAAGAAAAACTCAAAATAGGTTTAACCCTTGTGTCGTCCTGTGGGCCAAATTGAAATGTTATAAAGTAAAAAAAAAAAAAAAGTATTTTCACAGTGAAACTTCTGATCTCCACATTTTCGGGAAATTTATAAACATTTTTCGGTGGAAAAAAAGAAATGTTAAAAAGGTTTCTTAAGAACATTCACAATATTTTTGTGAATGCTCTTAAAGAAAATATTAGATGTTTTACTGATATTATGCAATCACTTTAAATATTGTTGGGATTTTTTTTATAAGATTTTTATTTATTTTTTGAAAACATTTACAGCAATTTTTGGGCCAAATTTGGGGATTTTTTAAAAAATTAAATTTTTAAGGGAAACTGAAGGAATTATTGGAATTTTCTTCTTGAAGATTTTTTTTTGCAAATTTTCAGAAGTTTGGGGAATTTTTCTGCAGATTTTTTGGGATTTTTTTCAGACAAGGAAACAATATTTTTGGTGCCTGTAAATGAAGACAACAGGACTGTTAATACATCTCAAATTAGGAGGTTACATGAAAGAAAAAAATCTGTTTTTGAGTGAAAATCAGCTACTTTTTTTTTAGCATTTCTGACTTATTTCAGGATACCTAAGCTTCGCAATCCTGGTTAAAAAAAATAGCTTAATGTAAGTTTTCCAGCTAGTTTTAAGATCTCGATATTCTAAATATCACATCGTATTTCAAGAAATCTTCCCCAGCCATTTTTCACTTGTTCTATTGGCAGATTTTTTCCACTTATTTCAAGGTAAAAGTTCCTTGAAATCAGTTTTTTTTTCTTGTTTTGAGAGCGGCACTTTTTCCAGTGTCGCTGTCTAATGATGAAGAGCCAAACCAACCAATGGTAATCTGGACTCCCACAGTGTCGATTTCTAAATTCCATTTTAATTCCCTGGAGTTGAAAAGTGAAATATTTATTTAGTTAAAATAGGAATTTCAGTTGCAAAACAAAGGCAAAAGCTCATAAAGTACCAGGATTTGTTGAATTTAATGAGACAAAAGTGCAGTGTTCTGTAATAAGCTGTGCTGCACTGTTAATTCAATCAAATGTGGTGTCAGATTGTGTGATTATAAAAAAAAAAAAATGGACATGCAGATGTGAATTCAGTAGTTATTTGAGACTGATCCTGGGTCATATGAATCCGTCTTTTCACTCTCCATGTCCCAAATAAAAAGAAAACCAATCAGTCTCTGCAGTGGAACATGTGCTTTGTGTGGTCACATGATCAACTGGAATCAGAAGACAACAACTGACACTGAATTAGTAGCTGGGTCAATATATAATTGTGGGACTTTTTCCTATCAAAGTCGACATTTTTGCTGTTTTCAGGCCTAAACTCAACATGGCCACCGATAACCAAACACCACATGGCATTTTAGAGACAGATTTTTTTGGACACAGATACAACGAAACAAAATGACCAAAAAAGGCTCAGAAAGACACGAAATGACAAAAACACAAAATGACTCAATGAGACACAATTATATAAAAGATACAAAATGACGAGACCCACAAAATAAACACAAAAGGTTGCAAAATGACTAAAGAGACACATAAGAGGACAAGAAAACACTAAAAAAAAAAATACTACAAACAGACTGAAAACGGCCACAAAAATACCTGAAATGCCCACAAAACAGTCTGGAAATGAGCAAAAAAGAAACAAAATGAGCACAAAGACACACAAAACAACCACAAAAATACACAACATGACCACAGAAAAACACAAAATGACTCACTGAGACAGATACCCATCACATAAAGACACAAAATGACAAGAGACACACAAAATAACTACAAAAAGTTGCAAAATGACCACAAAACACTCAAAATTACCACAAACGGACTAAAAAAAGGCCACAAAAAGGCACAAAACGACCACAAACCTGACTGAAAATGACCAAAAAAAGAAACAAAATGAGCACAAAGATACACAAAACAACCACAAACAGGCCTAACATGACCACAAAAACACATAAAATGACCATGGAAAAACACAAAATAACCCAGTGAGACAGATAATTATCATACAAAGACACAAAATGATGAGAGACACACAAAATAACTACAAAAATATGTGAAATGACCACAAAAACACCTAAAATTACCACAAACAGGCTGAAAGTGACCCACAAAACGGCCTGAAAATGACCAAAAAAGAAACAACATGAGCAGGTCATTCATTCATGATGTTACTAAGTAGTGTGTAATTCAGTCAGTATGGGTCGTCTCTGTCGCAGTGTGGTCGACTGTGTAGCTAACAAGGAGACTGCTCTGTGTACAGCTGACATGGAGCTGCTCTGTTGTGGCTTTTCAGGCGGTGGGTGTTGGAGGTGTGGGCTAAAGCAAAGCTGTTAGAACTGTCATCTCGGGGACAATAGAACTATAAACTCAAACCGATTCTCTCAGCAAGAGAACAAATCTTCGCCTGTCAGAGAAGCACAGGGAAGAAAAGTTCATCCAGCTGACAGCCCGAGTGTTCCTTAATGGCTCAGTCCTGGCTGAAGAGGGCAGAATGAAAATACGAGGGCTGCTCTTGACGTTCGAGTTTCCTGCTCAGATTGACTCGAGTGTCGACTTTTAAGACACCGAGCCTCCAATGTGCACCTGAGCCCACGCAGCGAAATAAAGAGCTGCAGGGTTTTAGATCTGGTGCATCATCTATGCTGTGAATGAAAAATGTTTTTTATTGATCGATAATCGAATGTCAGCTATCAATATTTCTATGTTTAATTCGTCTCCTCTTGTCACATGATTGTTGCTCACAGCTGAGTCACTGATGGCTTCATAGTGGCACAAAGGGACGCAGAAATGTTTGGTTTTTTACAGAATCTGGTCTTTTTATGGAAAATTTTCCAATAAGTCATAAAGAATGAAGTCACTGCGATTAAATATTACAATTTTAAGCTTAGATTTGGTTTTGTTTCCCTAACAGCACGTCACAGACGAGTAGTTCAAAGACAGTCAGAAAGTTGAAAATCTAAAGAATACTTCTGTTTTTACAGTTTCTGGCTCATATGAATGGAATAATTTCAGCAAGACAAATACAGAAAAATATGAGCAAAAAAATAAAATAAAAATATACATACAAACCCAAATACATGGGGAAAAAAGAAAAAATATAAATACATTTTTTCCTTGTCTGCATCTATTCTCATTGCTTAACGCCACAAAACGGGTGTAAACATTTTGAGAGTGATGCATATTTTAGTCTTGCACCCAAATATTTTAATATTTAGCGCATGTGTGTGACCATCACCAATATAAATACTAGTAATAATATATAAACCCAAATATAGAGGAAAATAGCAAAAAAGAAAGAAAAGAAAAAATATATAATAGAAAATATTTTTAAAATGATAAAGCTGATGCTGTATTTCTGCAACAGTGGGTTTCACAGGGTTAATAATATGTATCTAATGTATTAAATCTCATTGGAGAAAAATGACAAAATAAAATGTTCAGTTTCAGTCAAAAAATAAATCAAATATAGTCAAAAAGAAAAAACACGGTCACATTTAAAGACAGTTGGGTTTTGGCTGAAACTATACGCCACGCTCACTATTTAAACACACAAACAGTAAGAGTATTAACCCCGTCACTCCCTCATTAAGCTACAAAAACAGTGAAAATGTCAAATTTTGACAGCGTTGTCAAATTTCCAAACTGGCTCTCCACCACACCTTGTTTTCACCGTCACCTGAGTGGAGCTAGAGGTCGTGAAAAGGTCAGAATTTATTCAAATCTAGACAAAACTGTAAATTCATGGCCTTCTAAACGACCGGGTTGGAGCATAAGACAGGGGGACGTCAAAACATCTGAAAAGGGAACGCCAGACCCTTAATCAAGTGAAACCGCTGACATTTTTGTGACGTACCCTAATTTGCAGAGGAAACGTGCTCCCATGCCTTTTCACCTTAAATTTCACTCCGACTGTCCAAAGCAAACAGCAGGATAAGAGCAGAGTCCCACGGAGGGTAACAGCGTCCATGCAAACACCACTCCAGGAAAGAATAACAGCCCGATGCCAGAACATGCTAACAGCGTTACACGTGCACATTTAATCATCTTCTTCCTGTGAAAACCACTAATAACATCCAAGATTCTCACCCACCATGAAACCCGGCGGACTCTCCACAGAGCAGGAAGGAAACTCTACACCCCGATTTCTTTTCAGCCATTTATATACATAAAGTACACAGCAAGGCAATTTCCACTGGCACTCCATTTTATAGAAGTCGTGTGGTGGCAGAACCATAATCATTAGGTCAAGTCGAGCCTAAAAATAAACATCCACGGTCATTTTCTATACTTTGTGCATCACAAATTGAATTCCATAAATGCTACAAGCACTTTGTTAAACAAGCTGCAAGGAAAATATACGTGCAAAACAATTTACAAATATCAGAAAAACTGATGGAAAAACAAAGAATAAGCAAATGTAAGCTTAAAATATGTCATCGCTGTCATTGTAATCTAGATGACTTGCACAAAAATTCTGCAAAATAAATCATTTCCTTGAACCACATTCTGTAAAAAAACAAAAAAAACAAACAAATTCTGCATTTCTCGATGAAATGGAAAATATACGAGCGACTCCGGTGGAACCATGATGAAAATTCTTAATTTTTTTTTTTTTTTGCAGAACTTTGCTGAACTGCAGGAGGTGTTTATCCTCAGCAGACAAATACAGAAGTAAATTAGTAAAATGTCTATAGTATTGTGGCACTTGGAAAAATGCTGAATATGTTGAACAATAATATAATAAAGAAAATAATATTTTTCAATCACTCGTGGCATTATAATCTTGTTGAGTTCTCTGTACTTCTAGCTATGGCTGTATGGTTTCCACTCAGGTATATTTTACTAAAAATCAGTCCACATTGGCTAAAAATGTGCAAAAAACACTGAAACTGCTTGGGTTCCAGAGGGTTAATCTCCAACAGGCTAAATCAGTTTTAGTCTGTTTATAAACCTCTTAATATCAAGTCTGAGGAAAAACGTCAACTTCTGCACTATAATAAAAATTCCCCAAATTACAGTCAGCTGGTCATGGATCGGTTCCACGTCCTGGATGGATACCGGCACAACCAATAACCTCAGTAAAGGGTTTGGATATCAGCTGGACACGACCAGAATGCTGTTTCTCAGTCAGACATGAAGTAGTTATTTAACACCGGCCTCAGATCACGGTCACCACGGCGCTAACGGTTGCTATGCTAAAATGCCGTCCACATAAACAGTAAAATGATACCGAAATGAAGCTACCATGATTAGTAAAATGCATCGTTTGTGCTCACCATACGTGAAACCTCCTCCCACATACAGCCGTGCTGGGAGGGTCCCGATTCCCCGTGTGATCCGGCCCCTGAAGAGTCCTTATATTTATTTCTGTTGTCAGTGGAGAGCCGGAGAGCCGTGCTGCCCCATAAATCTGACCGTGCTTAGCAAGCACAAATTTCCCCCCTCATTAGAGCTCCACGCCCTGTGGAGGGCCCTGAAACACACACCGGCTTCCAAACATTGCCAATCAAGCAGGAGTAGGATTAGTCTGCGGTGGGCTTCGACACCTCACACATCTAGATGACGGCGTCAATCAGTCAGATTTACACATGCAGACGTTCAGCAGCATCCAAAGGTGAAGCTCATTCTAGAAACCACTTAGCAATGAACAACCTGCTCTGCATCCTTATGATGCTCCTCGTTTTGAAGGAAATTCGAGGCTCTGATGTCCTCTTTGATTGTCACACACCCCTTTTGGCTTTATCCTGCACCGATGTTGCCCTGTGGGTGGATACACCCCATCTTTGAAGCCCAAACTGGAGCCACAGCGAGGTATAAAATTGGCTCAATACGTCTCCCCCTCTCCACCTCCCACACTAAGCCTGAGCCCTTCACTCAAGCTTCAGTCTCTGCTCTCGGGGGAAACATGTATGTCAGAGACAGCAGGTGTGAAGTGAGATTAGAAAGCACAGGAAGAGGAGGAGGTGAGGAGGGGGGGGGGGACGATAATGGGAAGGGAAGTGAGGAAAAACAAGGATAACGTTGACGCCGTTATGTGCCGCCGTCTCACTTTGTATGCAAGCAAGTTGTGTTAAGTTAATTTTGTATGCTTGTGCATCAGCTGTGCACATACACTGCTAATAGCCTTTGTTTCTCCACAGAGGATGTCACTCGTCAGGCCCATATGATGGACAGCTTGGTGGCTGGCACCGCTAGATGAAGAAAGCTCCCAGGCCATCCACTCCTCAGAGCAGCAATTATCTCTTAGCCTCAGCCCCACACCATGGGCCTGCATGAGAATGAGCCCAGGGCCAGGCCTCAACGTCTGCCATTCTCTCTTTGGAGATACAAACCACATACACATGCACGTACAACTCTCAGAGTGATGGATGCACACACCAGCTCGCTCATACCAAAGGGAGGGAGGCGAGGCTGGACTATAGTGAGCCGGTGCAGTCCTCCAGTGTCAGTTCCTTGAAACTGACCTGCCGGAACCGTTAAACGTATGAGAACCGCGACGTGTCAGCGCGGCGTTAAAGCAGGAAGCTCAGGGCTAGAAATGAAGCTGCAGAAATTGACAGGTGAGACCCTGCGGCCGAGAGCGAGACCAGGGAGGCATTTCTGCAGCCGCCTCGGGCTGAAACGGTGCAAAAATACCTGCATGAGGAAGGTTCTGACATGTGAACTTAAAGCGCCCTAATGAGCACTGTGTGGCAGCTACTCCTGTTTAGTAAGAAGATGGAGCAGAACGCCAGAAAACAACCTACTTATGAACCATTTATCAAAAATAACTAACATTTAATGACACTACTCCAGCTTCAGTAATAAAATTCAACCCCCTGATTGGAATAAATAAATGCAAAAACAAACAAAAAAAAAAGTGAGATGAATATTGTTTGACTTGAACAGCAGGCACATATGGCCCGAAAACAAACAGAAAACTACTGTCAATATTAGCCTGTTTGTTTATTTGCTTGCCTAGCCCATCACTTACACTGGTGTTTTGTGTCTGTGCCCAGAACAAACAGTATTTCGAGAGAATGCCTCTCGACCAGCTGAAGACGCTTGTACTTCCCGCCCATTTCCCCCGAGATCAAGCTGCAAACATTTCACAGCTGCTCTTTCCATTTCTTCCAACTGGTAGGAACGGCAAAGTTCTCCAGCGCTGTGAATGTTCCGATAGTTTAAATGAAAGCAGGTGTATGAAAACAGGAAGGTAAAAACATAATGACAAGTATCCATCTGACTCAAATCTGGAATGAAACGCATTGATCCTAGTTTTGTTTTACTCACCGCAGAGAGCAAAGAGAAAGTTGTTTTTTCTGTTTATATTCATCCCATCTTTCACATTCCTCCTACCTAGTATGAGCTCTGGCAAATACTAAATAAATGACTAAGAAATCTGAAAAACTAAGTTATGCAAATAATAATATCCATGACACATCTGACTTTTTAGAAATTTGACTTTTTTTTTGCAAATAATGAAGCCATTACACGAGTTCAACTGATGCTGGATTTGTGACCAGAACTGATAGATATCGGAAAGTGTAAATAAAAGAAAGTACGTTTTATATCAGTCATTATATATATATATATATATATATATATATATATATATATATATATAGTAAGTCAGAACTCTGGCGAAAACGTAGACAAAGCCGTTCCATGCATCACGATATCGATCAGTTCTTCATAGAAGTCATGAATACCAACAACTTTCATGCATGTATGAATCATTTTACAGGAAGAAAACAGATCATCTCTTGTTTTTCACTGTGAAGCACTTTGGGCTGTTGGAAAGGGCTATAGAAATAAATGTTGATTAATTGATAGGATAATAGACTGATATTGTTGTTCATTTGAGGTTTTGATGTATATTGTTCAGTTCCAGATTTACCGAATGTCAGTGACCGTGTCATGTTTAGTTAGCTCACCTCTGATTGGCTGAGAGTCATGGTGGCTAATTCTGTAGCTAAGTTATGAGGTTTTTCTAGTTATTCTGGAGCTAAGTTATGAGGTTTTTCTAGTTATCCTGGAGCCAAGTTATGGGGTTTTCTAGTTATTCTGGAGCTAAGTTATGGAGTTTTTCTAGTTATTCTGGAGCTAAGTTATGGGATTTTCTAGTTATTCTGGAGCTAAGTTATGGAGTTTTTCTAGTTATTCTGGAGCTAAGTTATGGAGTTTTTCTAGTTATTCTGGAGCTAATTTATGGAGTTTTTCTAGTTATTCTGGAGCTAAGTTATGGGGTTTTTCTAGTTATTCTGGAGCTAAGTTATGGGTTTTTCTAGTTATTCTGGAGCTAAGTTATGGAGTTTTTCTAGTTATTCTGGAGCTAAGTTATGGGGTTTTCTAGTTATTCTGGAGCTAAGTTATGGAGTTTTTCTAGTTATTTTGGAGCTAAGTTATGGGGTTTTCTAGTTATTCTGGAGCTAAGTTATGGAGTTTTTCTAGTTATTCTGGAGCTAATTTATGGAGTTTTTCTAGTTATTCTGGAGCTAAGTTATGGGGTTTTTCTAGTTATTCTGGAGCTAAGTTATGGGTTTTTCTAGTTATTCTGGAGCTAAGTTATGGGTTTTTCTAGTTATTCTGGAGCTAAGTTATGGGTTTTTCTAGTTATTCTGGAGCTAAGTTATGGGTTTTTCTAGTTATTCTGGAGCTAAGTTATGGGTTTTTCTAGATATTCTGGAGCTAAGTTATGGGTTTTTCTAGTTATTCTGGAGCTAAGTTATGGGGTTTTTCTAGATATTCTGGAGCTAAGTTATGGGTTTTTCTAGTTATTCTGGAGCTAAGTTATGGGTTTTTCTAGATATTCTGGAGCTAAGTCATGAGGTTTTTCTACTTATTCTGGAGCTAAGTCATGGGGTTTTTCTACTTATTCTGGAGCTAAGTCATGGGGTTTTTCTACTTATTCTGGAGCTAAGTTATGGGGTTTTTCTACTTATTCTGGAGCTACGTTATGGGTTTTTCTACTTATTCTGGAGCTAAGTTATGGGGTTTTCTAGTTATTCTGGAGCTAAGTTATGGGTTTTTCTAGATATTCTGGAGCTAAGTTATGGGTTTTTCTAGTTATTCTGGAGCTAAGTTATGGGTTTTTCTAGATATTCTGGAGCTAAGTTATGGGTTTTTCTAGTTATTCTGGAGCTAAGTTATGGGGTTTTTCTACTTATTCTGGAGCTAAGTTATGGGGTTTTTCTACTTATTCTGGAGCTAAGTTATGGGTTTTTCTAGTTATTCTGGAGCTAAGTTATGGGTTTTTCTAGTTATTCTGGAGCTAAGTTATGGGTTTTTCTAGATATTCTGGAGCTAAGTTATGGGTTTTTCTAGTTATTCTGGAGCTAAGTTATGGGTTTTTCTAGATATTCTGGAGCTAAGTTATGGGTTTTTCTAGATATTCTGGAGCTAAGTTATGGGTTTTTCTAGATATTCTGGAGCTAAGTTATGGGGTTTTTCTACTTATTCTGGAGCTAAGTCATGGGGTTTTTCTACTTATTCTGGAGCTAAGTTATGGGGTTTTTCTACTTATTCTGGAGCTAAGTTATGGGGTTTTTCTACTTATTCTGGAGCTACGTTATGGGGTTTTTCTACTTATTCTGGAGCTAAGTTATGGGTTTTTCTAGTTATTCTGGAGCTAAGTTATGGGGTTTTTCTACTTATTCTGGAGCTAAGTCATGGGGTTTTTCTACTTATTCTGGAGCTAAGTTATGGGGTTTTTCTACTTATTCTGGAGCTAAGTTATGGGGTTTTTCTACTTATTCTGGAGCTAAGTTATGGGTTTTTCTACTTATTCTGGAGCTAAGTTATGGGTTTTTCTAGATATTCTGGAGCTAAGTTATGGGTTTTTCTAGTTATTCTGGAGCTAAGTTATGGGTTTTTCTAGATATTCTGGAGCCAAGTTATGGGTTTTTCTAGTTATTCTGGAGCTAAGTTATGGGGTTTTTCTACTTATTCTGGAGCTAAGTTATGGGGTTTTTCTACTTATTCTGGAGCTAAGTTATGGGGTTTTTCTACTTATTCTGGAGCTAAGTTATGGGGTTTTTCTACTTATTCTGGAGCTAAGTTATGGGGTTTTCTAGTTCTTCTGGAGCTAAGTTATGGGGTTTTTCTACTTATTCTGGAGCTAAGTTATGGGGTTTTTCTACTTATTCTGGAGCTAAGTTATGGGGTTTTTCTACTTATTCTGGAGCTAAGTTATGGGGTTTTTCTACTTATTCTGGAGCTACGTTATGGGGTTTTTCTACTTATTCTGGAGCTAAGTTATGGGTTTTTCTAGTTATTCTGGAGCTAAGTTATGGGGTTTTTCTACTTATTCTGGAGCTAAGTCATGGGGTTTTTCTACTTATTCTGGAGCTAAGTTATGGGGTTTTTCTACTTATTCTGGAGCTAAGTTATGGGGTTTTTCTACTTATTCTGGAGCTACGTTATGGGTTTTTCTAGTTATTCTGGAGCTAAGTTATGGGTTTTTCTAGTTATTCTGGAGCTAAGTTATGGGTTTTTCTAGATATTCTGGAGCTAAGTTATGGGTTTTTCTAGTTATTCTGGAGCTAAGTTATGGGTTTTTCTAGATATTCTGGAGCCAAGTTATGGGTTTTTCTAGTTATTCTGGAGCTAAGTTATGGGGTTTTTCTACTTATTCTGGAGCTAAGTTATGGGGTTTTTCTACTTATTCTGGAGCTAAGTTATGGGGTTTTTCTACTTATTCTGGAGCTAAGTTACGGGTTTTTCTAGTTCTTCTGGCGTTGGCTACGGCCCACAGTATCCTGTGTGAAGGTTCAGTAAACCCCCAGAGAAGCAGATAACGTCTCACTCATTCATCACAGAGTGTTGCTACAATGTGTTGACCTGTTTTTACAACTTGATCCATGTTGGTCGCCGTTTCTGTTCCCAGCTTTTTATTCTATCTAATTTCACTTCCATGGAGACGGCTTTCCTTTTCTTCCAAGCATCAGAAGAGTCTGACTTACGCTGGGAGCCATAATGAAGGTAAAAAGTTAGTGAATGTAGCACAATCCAAGATGGAGTACAACCAGAGAATATAAACAAAGATGTTTGATAGCGCCGTGTGACGACTTATTCATCCGCTCCACTCCTCAGCTAATTCCATGAAACCAGTTCTGACCTAACAAGGAAACGCTGCAGGTCGAAGACGTCGTAAACCGAGGACCTTCCGTGTGTTATTCCAGTGGACGCTGCTTCCAAACTGTCTCAAACATCTTTCCAGCACTTGACTTTCATATAATTTGTCAGCTGGCATATGCACTGATTGTAACAGATCCGTGTTAAACTGATATTAACAGTTTCATTGTTCTGCCTCATTTATTCAGTTCCAGTTTTAGTTCAGATATGAGGAACCAACAACTCATTTTAACTAAATATAGCATCAATATTGAGTTCTATACTGTAAATTACAGGGCTGTAAGTAAACTGACAGTGGAATGTTTATGGTTAGTTTTTTTTTTTTTTTTACACAATCAGACAGAATTCATAAAGCTACATCTTCTTCTGTTTTATAAATCTCCATAATTGTATAAGTGGTTGCACCATTTCTGCTCCCACAGATACCCATAAATGGATATAGAAGTTAGCATAAAAACCTAATTTAAACTGAGACTCATTAAAGCATCAGTGAGAAGGATGGCAAACAGGAAGTTAAGTGTTGTCTTCATGAACAACATCATGGTGTCTTCTCTACAACCCCCATACCTCATGTATCTGTCCACATGTGTCTATTATTAAATATCACAGAGATGTTCAGCGGTTAATTTACAGCCCTCATATTGAAACAGACTGAAGTATTTTACAGTGGAGGATAAAACTTAAACTGACAGAAATAAGGTCTGGAATGTAAATTAAAATGATGGGAAAGTTCACCACTCAAACAGTAAATTGGAATTTCATTTAAAACTAGTGTGGTGCTGCTTCATAACAGGTCTGATAGGGATAGACCGACTGCAGCTTTAAGATTAAAATCTTTTGTTGGGTTTGTTGGCAAACACACGGCTGGTTTGGGTTCTAACATTTAGCTTCAATGATTCAAGAAAAAAAAAATGTAGTCTGGGACTTCAGTTCAGATTTATGGAATTACCTACATTGATGTTCTACACATACACGAACATTTCACCTTAGTTTGTACAGTTTGTTTATTGATATATTAAATAAAAAAAATTACAGAAGTGAGCCTGACGACCAGCAAACAGACGCACAAAATGTTATCGTCACTATGGTGATGAAGTGGAGAGCTGCTGCTAGGGAGGCTAACTTCTGACAAAATCGGTCCTCAAAGTGGAAAAATCACAGAGAAGACATTAACTGCAGATTGTAAATTTGTAAAACTATAAATTTAAAATCATTTCTAGACCATGACAAGTTGTTTAGATCATAAAGTAAAATACTAGATTGCTCTTTTGTCATTTTGTGTCTCATTTTTGTAATATTTTGTCTTGTTTTGACTTTTTGGGCTGACTTTTGTTCGTTTCTTGTTTCTCGTTTTGCATTTCCTTTTTGTCTCGTTTGTGTGTTTGTCATTTCACATTTTGCCTTATTCATCGTTTTGTGCAGAGCAAGAAGCAAAATCACAAAAAAGTAGACAACACAAGCGAGACAAAAAAAACGACAGATACTATGCACATAACGAACAAAGTAAAACACAAAATGACAAAATAAGACAAACACAAACGAGACAAACAAAACAAAATGACAAAAATGAAAAACAAAGCCACAAAAACATGACAAATAACAGAAGTCAGACAAAAAAAAAATATACAAAAACAAGACAAATTATTATAAAAATGAGACAAAAGAACAAAGAACAATCTAGTATTTTACAGTTTTTAAATTTTTTTTTAAATTTACAGTTTTACTAATTTACAATCTGCAGTTAATGTCTTCTCTGGAATTTTTACACTTTGAGGGCCGGATTGGACCCTCTGGAGGACCGCTTTTGGCCCACGCGCCTCATGTTGGACACCCTTGTGCTACAGTCGCTGTGAATCACGCGATCCTGCCGTTTTCCCGACTTTGTAGGTTTTCGCCTTTCACTTACCGCAACAAATCGATTCAGCGGGTTTTAACGTGTGCCACCTTGTGCTAATAAACAGCAAAAAAAAAAACAGTTTGCTTTGTGGATGAAAGCGACTTTATTCCACTGACAGTGTTCTTAGAAGTCACCTGCATAAACAAGAGCAGGGCTTCGCAAACAAGAACCCACTGAAGCTTCGCACGTCCGATGCAGATTTTGTGCAGCGGGTTCGCTGACCGTCGGTTCAGAGGTAAAGTCAAGGACGCCGAGTCTACGTGGGGTTGTGTGAGAGCCGGTAATCTGCCACGACAAATGTAGGAATGGTAGTTCTAGATGTGTAAACAGTGTACCATGAAAGGACAATGTTCACCTCACACACACACACTTTAGAACAGGTGTAGAGCCAGCTGTGGGAAATTAAATATTGAATAAGAGGTGCAATCTTATACCATTCCATGTTTGTTCTGATGGTTTTAAGACCATGACAAGTTGTTTAGATAAAGTAAAATACTAGATTGTTCTTTTGTCATTTTGTGTCTTATTTTTATTATATTTTGACTGGTTTTCAGGGTTTTTTGCCCCTTTTTTGGTCTTTTTTGTTGTTCGTCTCATGTTTTCGTCATTTTGTTTCTCGCTTTTGTCATTTTGCGTTTCCTTTTTGTCTTGCTTGTGTGCATTTTGTCATTCTGTTTTGCTTTATTTGTCGTTTTGTGTTTGTCTCACTTGTATTGTTCGTGTATTTTTTGCAGTTTCCTTTGTCATTTATGTAATTTTGTCACATTTTTGTCCATTTTTTTTGTCGCCTGGTAACCGTCTAATTTGTCTTTGTTTTTATCATGTGTCAGTTTTTGTCATTCTGCATCTTGCTTTTATCATGTTTTGTCTCATTTGTGTCATTTTGTTCATTTTTTTGTCGCATTGTAACTTTTTAACATTTTGTCTCTTTAGTTTCATGTCATTTGCTGCATTTTTTCATTTTGTGTCTCATTTTTGTAATATTTTGTCTTGTTTTTGTCATTTTGATCATAAAGTAAAATACATCGGTGAGTACCAGATACCTGTGACTAAATGTTTTGCACCTTTTTGTAGATAAACTGTGATCTGCAGGTTAACATTTTTGCACCAAACCAAAGGAAAAATGTGGAGTTGTGGTTATTTATAGGTTTCTGTGCTGTGATTTTAGTGGCTTGGCCCACTTCAGATCAAACTGGGCTGAAATGAGTTTGACTCCCCTGGAAAAAAAAAAAAAAGAAGAAGAAAACGGCTAATAATAGAAAAATGACATGTCTTTCTTTGTCAAATAAGGAAGCGCCCGGGGCCGGACTCAACCCGAATTCCTGCCCCTTTCTTTTCTGCTCCCCTTTGTCGTCTGCAGCAACTTTATTGTTGCTGCTGTGTGCCGTGTGGACAGAGGCGACACAGAGAGGACGTTCAGCACACAGAAACACACATAGCAACTCCAGCTCCTCTGTGTGCTCTGCTAATATTTACACTGCCAGCCCGAACACTGCCACTATTGAGTTTGGCCATTCAAAATAATGTTTGACTAGTATTAGAACAACAGTGAAGGAACACTGTCTGGGCAATAAGGCCGGTGTCCCTCAGGTTACGGCCCGCACAGAAAAGGGGAAGACTGAGGGTGTGAGCTGATGACATCTTTTCACACTAGTTAAACAGTTAGTGAGTCACTGTTTTTTTTGTCTTGTTGGTTTTTCTTTGTTCTGGCCTTTTGTGCATGCAGAGGTGTGTGTGTGTGTGTGAGTGTGGAGTATCTGACATTTGCTTTGTTTTTCTCTGTTCGTCATGAGCAAAACAAAGCTGTGAAACAAAGAGGGAATGATTACCAACTATGAGGTTTGCATGTTATCTCAGCTATTATTCGCCGCATACAGACGTAGAGAATGGAGTAAAATCAGCCGATAGTGAGGACAACGGTTCAAAAAATATAAATCACGCCTGGCTCTCCGTCTGAGCGGCAAAGCGAGGGTTTGTGGAACGACCTGATTTGAGACTAACCTCTGTGCTTTTGTAGAAAATTTTATGTTGTGTCATGTCTCATTTTTGTTATGTTTCTCGCTTTGAACATTTTTTTTTGTCCCGTTTGTCCCATTTGCTCATTGTTTTGTAACTTTTGTCCATTTTTTTGTCGTTTCTCATTTTTTGTCATTATGCGTCTCGTTTTTGTAATTTTGCGCTTCGTTTTTGTAATATTTTGTCTTATTTTTGGTTTTTTTTTGCCTGATTTTGTTGTTTATCTCATGTTTTGTTTCTCGTTTGTCATTTTGTGTCTTGCTTTTGTTGGTTTTTTTTATCTTTTTCTTTCTCACTTTTGACGTTTGTCTCATGTTTTAGTCATTTTGTTTCTCATTTTTGAGATTGTGTTTTCTTTTTTATTCACTTGCATTTTTGTCTTATTTTTGGCATTTTGTTTTATGCATTATTTTGGGTATTGCATTTGTCATTTTGTCTCGCTTGTGTTATTTGTCAAGTTTTGTTTCTTGCTTTTGTCTTTATGTCTCGTTTGTGTCATTTGTATCTTTTGCTTCATTTACCATCGTCTGTTTTATTTCGTGTCATTTATCTCACTTTTTTGTCATTTTGCATCTTGTTTTTGTCATTTTGTGTCTCATCTTTGCATTATTTAGTTTGTTTTTGTCTAACGTGTTGTTTGTCTCATGTTTTTGTCGTTTTGGGATTTCCTTTCTGTCGTTTTGTTGTGTGTAAGTATCTGACATTTGCTTTGTTTTCCTCGGTCATTAGGAAATGATTGCTATGAGGTTTGCATATTATCTCAGCTAATATTCGCAGCATACAGATGTAGAGAATGGAGTAAAATCAGCCGATAGTGAGGATAACAGTTCAAAAATCATGGCCGGCTCTCAGTCTGAGCGGCAAAGCGAGAGTTTGTGGAACGACCTGATCTGAGAGGAATCGCTGTGCTTTTGTAAAACATTAGCCGGAGCTTGCGTTAGTTCAGGTTAAGTGTTTACAGTGTTTAAGTTCACCGTCCACAGGTCTGCAGCCACCAGGCAGGTTAGGAAAGCTGAAATCAGAAGTCCCATGCACAGAGGAAGGATTAAAAAAAAAAGCACTTGGATCAAAGGAATACGGGTTTTCTGTGTCTCTTAAACTGATGTGAGAGCAGAAGAAGTGGGGGTGGGGCAGGACAGGTATCAACAACCACACAGGGCATCTTTCATGGTTAGTACTGCCATCTAATGGTCAGAATTATACTGCAACCATATTGAGCAGAAAGTCAATAAGGATTTTAAATCCCCAGATTTACGTCATTAAACGAGATATTAAAACTGGCATCTAGGAGGAGAGAGCAAACTAACATCTATAGGAACCTGATGACACACTATTGAGTTTTAATCACGGAAAAAAAGAGATTAATATATAATTTTAAAATGATGCAGATTTTGTTAACAGGTCTGTTAAATATCTGCCAGTGAAAGAAGACAGCATGTGATGTTTTCAACTTGGATAAAAAAAAGACACCGACTTCTTTTTTTTTTTTTTTTTTTTTTAAGATGACTGAAGTTAAAATGGAATCAGAGTCGATTCTTTCACCAACTACTATATAATTAAATGAACAGACTAGTTTCAGTTAATTTTAGGACAGTTTTAAAAAGAAAAGTGCACATGCAAACACTAAACCAGTCAAGTATAGTTTGACATTTGCAGATAAAGTTGAAGTTTTGGGTTTGAAATTGAGAGCTGAATTAAAATAAAACTGAACGTTTATACTGAACAAAAAATATAAAGCAGTATGTAAGTATATTAAATTATATTCATTCTTACACACACACACACACACACCCCTTTGGAAACTAAAACGGAAATATCGAAAGCAGATCAAGAAGGAACGAGTCACACGTCTGCAACGGATAGAGGTAATTAGATTGTTGATGCTGTGGAGTATTATCCCATTTGTCCTGAGACGCTCGGTGAAGCTGGAGGACATTTTAGTGAACCAGAACAGACGCATCCAATCAGAACATCGTCTGTCATGTTGTGTAAAAGAACAAATGGTGGAGTTATGTGAAATCAAATGGATGCACCAACAGCCAACATATCACTATCCAGTTCTGGTCTTTAATTTGTCACCTGTGGCATTGTGTTTTCGGAATAAAGCTGCATTTTAAGGTGGACTTTTATATTCACTGGTCACACCTGGTGAGGGCGTTGATTAACTTCTTTGTCACCAGTTGAAGATTTCTGAACTTTTTTGTGCAGATTTGTCTAAATTTAATCATTTTCTAACAACAGAAGGTAGACGCTTAACCGTTACTCATTTGCATGCTGCATTTATATTTTTATTCTGTGTAGCTTTAATTTTTCCCCGTAGGAGTTGAACTAGTTGAGTTTTTCTTCGTCTTCTAGCTTTGGACTAAAGCTTTAACTTCACTGGCTGCTTTCTGAAAAGAGTCTTTTGAGGACAAGATTTAAAGTCATTCAGACTCGCTCTTGAAAATTTCAGTCTCAGCTTTTCAGTCAGATTTTCTTAATTTATCATGTGGGCCTCTTTCACTGTGTTAGCATTGGTTGAGTCAGATTTGCTTTGTGCCTGAAGGTCAGCTCTTACCTGCTTGGCAGGTAACTAACATTTGCTATTTGAGCAATATTTGATTTCCGACCATGGACTGCGTTTTTTTTTTTTTCCTGCAGCCTCATTCTGAGAACTAAGCTGCAGCATTACAGGCCTCAAACATCACAATAATAAACCAAACAGTTCTTGGGAAGTGAACTTGTGGCCTTGGTGACGTCTTTGGCGAGAATCCATCATCTTTTCCACACTGTGGCGACAAAATAACAGTATTAAAATGTAGTAGAAGAAGTGTTCTCTTTGTTGTGATCGATGTGAGAGATTAAGAATCCCGTTTATGGTCAAAACATGTGAGAACATGTTGACGTACGATAGGATTCAAACATGCAAGAATGCAAATATCAAAAGAATCAGAAGCAGTTAAGAGCCTAAGCTGAGGATCTGTAATCAAATATGTACTTGTTCTGACTAGTAAAGTCCTTTGCATCAATTTCAAGGTGTGTGCGAAGAATTCAGCCAATAAAAGCCGCTCTGAAACAACGTCAGCGTTCGATATCGCTCCTTCATCTCAGCTGAGGGAATTATCTGTGGAGTTTGGCTCCCAGCAGGACAGTTAACATTTAACGGCAGCCAAAGTCCTTTTATTAAGACAACGCCACAGCACAACCTTACTGTTTTCAACTCGCCACGGCCAATAAAACGCTAAACAAATATTAGCTTTGGCAGCACATGACGGCCTATCAGAACAGTGAAAGTCACCGGTCGTATTAAATGGTTTATAGATTCAGCTACTGAATAGAAAAAAAGTGGACAAAGACAAAAGGGCACACAAGGCGAGGGGAGGCGTGACGGAGGGTGGAGCCCGCTGCGACTGTTCAGACGTGTTAAGTGTTTCCGCAAATAAAGGTAATGCAGGACAAATATATGGGAGAATTTCATTGGCAAACCTTCTAACATCTGTAAAACAGTCTGGACAGAAGGTGCATTATCACAAAGTTACCAACAAGTGTGCTAATAGGACCTGCAGAACATTTATTATCTCTTGGCTTCTACTTTCTGAGCCCCGGCTGACGTTTCTGACAACATTATTATCGCCATGTGAACGGCTGAGATTTCAAAGATGCTTTTTGTTACGTCAAGATAGACGAGGCCGATGTTCAAACAAGTCGAAAATAAACTTCCGGATTAGTCAGACTTATTTTGAAGAGAAAAGTAAGCGGCAAAGCAAAACTGCTCATGAAGACTTCATAATTTTATTTTGTGGGGAATTCAAAGGTTTACTCGTATTTTTTACATTTTTAATTTATGAATTCTTGTTTGTTTTTTTTTTAATAGAAACACACAATGGTACTGAAAAATGACAAAAAAATAGTGTGAATTTGCACATCTAATGTAAAAAAATAAAAATAAAAATAAAAAAGTGGATAACCAAAGAAAAAGTTTTTAAAGGAAATTTCATTTTCGAAAAGTGTTATTACACACTTGCAAATGCATCCTTATTTCAGATTTTTCCAGTTTATTTATGAGACTAAACTGTTAAATTCAAGTTTATGTGCTTTCAGTATATTTTTTAAGTTACAGTAGTGACTATTACTAATGTACTATAACAGCGACTATTCACAAAGAGAAGTTTTGTCGCTGTAATTTTCCATGAATTTGCTTAAAATTACTGATGTGTTGTCTAATTAGAGAAGTTTTCACAACAGAAATGTTGAATGAAGGTGCTTTAATAAACGTACCATCTATCAGCATCTGTAATCTGTCAAAACCCTTTAAAAAATAATTTAAATCTTATATAGAATTGGTTTCTATACATGTACCTATCCTTCATGAAACAAAGGAAAGTGCATATGATCTAATGCAAAAAATAAGGTCCGAAAATGCATTTTAATTACTGAAAATGTTCAGTTCTTTTATGCATTTTGTGGTGCTCTGGCAGCTGAAATATTAGATATGTTTTTTCTTATACTTCACTCTCCCATCTCAATCTGAAAATACGACGGCGGTGGAAGTAAACTTCTACAAAGAAAACCCACCAATGTGTGCAGTCTGAAGTCTGACAAACCTCCTGTAGCAAAGGTGAAAATGTCTCCTTTCATTTCAGAGCTAACAGATGTACGATGATAAGAGCTTTGAAATAAAACAGCCGACATTACGCGACGCTAAAGCACCAAAATGGCTCCTCATCAAAGAGATCTTAAGAGCTTCACTGTTTGTGTTTCACACTTGAAAACATAGAAGAGTCCTAAGTGTCTGGCACACACTGGAAGCTCTTCCTGTAGCTTTCACTGGGGTAAAATACTTCATAATTCAATTGAAAATGTTTGAATGCATTAGAAAAAGCCACATCTGACATGAAAGCCATGTCGTAGCCAGCAGCTAATAATAGGGGTTACTGTGTGATCTCTGCTAAACACATTCAATGTGACAACGCTGGTTTCCTTAAAAAGAGCTTCACTTAAAAAAGTCTACAGAAGAAAAAAATAAGAGAAAAAAGGCTCAGTATGCTATTTTCTTGTAACCAGTGTGAGCTCGGTTGAAAAGAAAGGCAATTACGTCTGTTTGAAAAGCCACTTGGACAGCTCTAGTGGCATCCTGTGAGTAGCCCCGCTCACACATGACTCATCTCTACTCATTTTCACCCAGCGGCTGAAAATACACTACACTCTACTGCCCCCTCCAGCTCCTGGTGCAATTATACCCAGGCTCCTCCACACTCATCTTCTCCATGTGAGCCTGGCTGAGGGCCTGAGAACCATTTGATAGTCTTGTGCATTTCAATTGAAAAAAAACAAAAAACCCAAAATAACAGCGTGCTTACTGAGGTGTAAACATACGCAATGTTAAACTAAAATCACAGCCTTATAGATAGTGTATGACTCTACTGTTCCAATGAAGACCAACATCCATCCATCTTCTACACACCACTTAATCCTCATTAGGGCTGCAGGGAGCTGGAGTCTGTCCCAGCTGACTTTACGGTGAAGGTAGGACACACCTGGACAGGTAACAGTCTATCACAGGGATACATAGAGACAAACCACCACATTCACACCTACGGATGATTTAGAATCACCAGGTAACCTCAGCATGTTCTGGACTGCAGGAGGAAGCTGGAGAACCTGGAGAAAATGGAAATTACATTCAGAAAGATTCCAGGAAGGCCGTGACATGAACTAGGGGTCTTCTAGCTAACCACCACGCCACTGTGTAGTCCAGTAAAGACCAACAAATCTGACAAATTTAAGTACCACATCTGAGAACAACAATGTGGTGCAAACACAAACCCTATCAAGCACTAATAGCCAAAACTAATCATTTGCCATTTGCGGTTAAAATGTTCTAATGTACCTGAGGTGTCTAAGGAAGAACATTCAGCACAAATGACAAGAACTGAGTGTGTGTGTGAGTGTTTTAATGGGGCTGCTCACAGCACGCTGCTCATACACAGGGCTTTTACACAACTGTCACTCTCCACCTGCAATACTTACTAGATTTGGTTCCCTGTGACTTCCTCATTTGCCCCCAAGAAAGTTCAAGTTGAATGGTTGCTGTTCTGACAGTTCTTGATACTCATCACGAATGGTGCTTCACATGTTTCTATTACAGAACTTCCACTACATTATAAGCAGGGGTGAAAGTAAGCCGGTACGGTCCGGTACTGCCGGCAAAATATCCGGTGGTGGTACGCTGTTCTTCCACCGGTATCTATGGGTACATCACCCGGCTGCCTGCTATCGACCGTTCACTCAGCAGTACCTGAGTGCGCATGTGTGTCTACTTTCCGTAACACAGCCACCGCTATGGCCAATAGCAGCCAATAGCAAGTAGGTGTGCTTGATTTATTGCACTGGGACATTTCCCACAACTAGTCAATAGACGTCAACAAGCGCCGCTTGCACCGGGACGAGGCGAGCAACAAATTACACCTGAAATTCCACACATTCTTGTGACTGGCTGAAAAACTTTAAACTGGATTTACAGCAGTTATCATCGACAGATGCATATTTAATAAAAATGGAGAGAAGCACTACAAAACAGTCAAATGTTTGTCAAAGTAATAATGCGAGGAAAATAACCTCTTTGATTAAAGGAGAACACTGAAGAAAGGTTACCACAGAAAATAAGAAACTAACTACTACTTCTATAACTACTTTAGGCCTCTGTGGAAAATATTTTAGGTGATGTGTTTTGATGTTTAGTTCCATTCTGAGTGTTTGCTCGTGACCTCATGTCTGTTCTTAGAGCTTTGTATTCTGGATGTTTATCAGTGTTTCAATTAAAACAAAAAGTTCACCATATTTTCAAGCGTTATTAATTCCTACCTTTTCCACTGGCCTACAGTAAAATATTAATGTGCTTTTATTTGTTCGCGTTTTAACTTTGCTATTTTAAAATGCATGAAGTTAGAGCGTGACGACGGTTTTGGTAATAGTACCGGCAAGAATTTAAAACTACTTTCACCCCTGATTAGAAGTGTTGGAGAAGCACTGGGAGCAGTGAATCGAGGACTACATTTAAACAAGGTTTGGTTTTTGATTTTTAAAAGCAGTCCTGGAACTTTCTGATCACCCCTTCACAGACCCTCCTAAACAGGTTTCAGGTGAAGCTCCTAGTCAGCCACATGCACCACATGACAGAACGCAATCATCAGTTTTTTTGAAAATCAGAACAATAAGAATCAGCAATTTTTTTTAACTTATCATTCAACAATACATTCCAGATCCCAATATAATCACACATCGCTCGTGGAAAACATACAGTGGTCCCTCATCTATCCTGGGGGTTACGTTCCAGACTCCTCTGTGAGATGAAAATCTCCAAAACAACGACCATAGTTATATTATCTATATATATTTAAGGCTTTATAAACCCTCCCTACACACTGCAGAGCGACACTATGCAGCGATCAGACGTCTATGTGAAACGGAGGCCAGACGCTGAATGCTGCTAAGCATGCGAGACAGAGAGACTGATGCTTATTTTACAGTAAAAATAATTAAAATAACGTAGTGATCGCAGAGCCGGTAAGTGACTGAACTGTTGTGCTGCAATGCACCATGGGAGTTTTGGGTGTTGGGGGGTTTAAATGTCACTATTGTGGTTTATGTTAGTGTTTTATTGTGTTTTTAGTTTGGTTAAATGTGGTCAGGAGTGTGAAGTGCGTTTGATCACTTCCTGCTGCTTGCTGTGTGTCAAAATAAAAGCATCTGCCAGTTGCAGAGTGCATAAAAGGCAGATATCCTTTCTTCACAGCACACCACAATGATAAAAATACCTATACACACACATCACTAAATCCCACAATATAGTGAAAGATTTGCAATACCAAATGCGATACAGTGAGAAGGCAAAAAGTGAATCGCGATATGGTGAGGGACCCGTAACAAGAATCTTCTGCATCCTTAACTTAGATGTTTTGCCAAGTACACGTATACTGCAGTACAAGCCCACTGCATTCAGTCCATCCCAGTATCACAGAGTTCTTTCCTCCAACATCTGAGAGCTGGTAACAACAACTCAGCTTTCTGCTGCGTCACTCTGTGTAATAAACTTTAGTCATCGCTGTCAAAGAGCAGCAGATTATACAGATTTGCAACTACATTACGGAGAAAGTATTGCTTAATTATTTTATATTTCGATCAAAAATTTAAATATCTTTCAAAGGAAATGCCAGCTGCCCATGCAGATACATACAGTATGGGTTTCTTTGTGTTCTCCATTAAGTGCCCCTAACAGGTAATAAGGCCAATGGTGCAGAACACACTTAATTGTTGCCATTTCCAAGCGGCAAATTAAACATAAATTTCAGGCTATATAGCCAACATCTATTTGGTCTGCAGATCTATGATAGTGCCATCTTGGAGAAATGAGTTATGATCCGGCCCCACAGTGATCCAGCCTCAAATTTAGATAACAGGGGTATCAGCAACACGGAGGCAATTAATAGTGATGTTAAAACTACACCTGGACAGTAAAGGTAGCTGGTAACTTTAGTGCAGTCTCCTCAAACTGGTGTTCTCAGCCCTGCTGCTTGGAAAGAGAGGACATACCTACTAAACAAAAGGCATATTTATCAAAAACTAATAGGGGAAGTGGTCCTGAGCTGCTCGTATTTTCTGTCCTGGCACAAACCTGCTTCACTTCAACACCCGACTCGTTTGTTCTGAATGTTAGCTTGGCCAAGAGCCTCCCAGTATTCTGACCTTGTCCATATCACCCGATGTTTTATTAGCTAAACAACAAGCAAGGTGATTTTACTCTGTGACTAATAAGTGACTTATTTATGATTGTGGGCACATTTTATGAGCCTTTCGCACAAAAATAAACCACGGTAACCGCTTTGAAATGCAAAAATAGTTTTCAGTCGCTACAGCTTCTTAAAGATAAACAGATAAGAAAAGGCTGAACGAAAATGTTGGTGTCATTTAATTAAGGTAATCTGACAGGTGGGTCTCAATCATAGCCGGCCGATAACGCCTAAAAATATTTTTACTTCAGTAACAATTAATAAAACAATAATTTTTCATCTTTAAAGTAGACATTTTAATTATTTGGACAGCTCAATAAACACAAGCTCATGGAACTGAATCCTGAGTGACAGTTATTTATTTAAAGTGATAAATAACAACCAATAAATAATACAAACACTGCTAAACTCTGAATTCCCTAATGGCTTTGTTTTGTCCTGTGATGTGTATGGCTGCAACTAACGACGCATCGACTAATCGTCTGAGCAGGATACGTCATCAAAAGTGGAAGTGAGCGTGCTATGAAACAGAAATCAGCGTCCGGCCAGAGCGCGGAACTCGGACAGACATCGGCGCTGCATCATGCATACATTATGTATGCATGATGCTTTAGATACAGCTGTATAGTAAACGCTGGCATCCGCGCTTACGATAGATTGCGGATGTCCGTGCTCAGATGACTAGTCGACGCGTCATTAGTTGCAGCCCTTGTGTTGTGCTTACTGCAGTCAAATTGTGTCCACACAGCATGGACCCTTTACATTTCATATGTCGATTTTTCGCTCTGTGTTGTGTAACCTTTTGCTTCTTTATGTGTCACATATGTATAATTATTAGACTTTTTAATTAAGTCAAATATGTGGTCTAATTATACAGCCCCATTATTACTGCAAATAAAAAACATTAAGATATAACAACCATTCTATCATCTGCGGCATCCAAAAGCTGGTGGCCGGCTGCCACCCTGGCATCCACTTTTCAAAGCTACTTTAAGCCCTGGAACGTTAAACACAAAACCTTAATTTGTTTTTTTCAATGCAAGGAAAGCAAATGCACTGCTTCTTTCCACAGACCTCCTTTCCCTGGTTGTGTGTCAAAATTCTGCTGTAAAATGTCAGAAGACTGAAAACTGGCACAATTTCCCGACACAGAGCGATGGTTGCAAATGTTGAGTGACAAACTAGAAACTTGCAGTGATGCAGATGGCTAATTTGAATCAAAAATGTCAGTAAATGCAAAAATGAGGACAAAACTTATGATTTATTTTGTGTAGCGGTGTACGGACTCCACAACAGCACAACCTAAAAGTAAAAAAAATACTTGGAGTTTAAAGGAAGGACAACAGAGAGGGAGGGAGGGAGAGCGATAGCAAACTATGCATACTAGACTTTAATGAGTGTGGGTGGATTGAGATCAGTCTCAACACTGTCATCACAAAGACAACCACAGCCAGTGAAAAGTCAGCCTGGGATTCACAGCGCCTTAGCAAAACCACACCACTGACAGCTGCAGAAACTGCAGGCTGTGCCAGGAACACAAGGAAAACATCCAACCCACTTTGGCTGAGCGTGTTTATCCCTCAACAATTCCTTCCAATATTTTCTGTGGATGCAAAAACCCAGAGCTTTCATTGCTCTTGGCAGGGACCTTCATGTCCTGGTTGGTGTTGACGAGGAACCGGCTTAACGGCAATCACTTGCAAATGCATTTATCTTTTATAGCTCATGATTGCTAACTGTTTTCTACAAAGGCTCAAGCCAGGGATTGTGAGTTAAAGGGGGAATGTTATGCTCATTTCCAGCTCTGTATTTTAATGCTGGGACTCAACTAAAGTAGCTTTGCATGATTTACAGTTGAAAAGAAATCCATATTTATTTCAGACTGACGGTTATGCAGCTCCACGGTTGAGCAGGTAAAGCATGAAATAACAGCACTGGGCTCCTCATTAATAAATGTGTGCATTGTTCTGATTGGCCGACTTCTGGAAGCCTGCGAAGGGGCGGCTTGTGAGCATCTACAAAGTCACATGATTTCTTGTTCTTGCATGGAAATGGCAGCTCCAATCTGATCTACAATATGAATGTACAGCAACAAAATGACAGCAGGAGGTCCTATTTGGCAAATATAACATTTATCTGGGTCAGTATATAGTTGCGGGACTTTTTGTATCACAATTGACATTTTTGCTGTTTTCAGGCTGAAAACCAACATGGCCGCCTATAACCAAACACCACATGGCATTTTACAGAAAGATTCTTCTAAATATTTTACAAACAATTGAGTAAAATTAAAAGTTATTTCTACAGATATTGTAGTAAACCTGTTGACTACTTTATATGAAATAAGTCAGAAAGCCTTGGAGTCTGGCCAGTCTTTTCTTCAGGAGGAAATGACATCATGTGGAGCAGGTCATGTGATCTGGAATTAACACACTTTTCCATATAAAATTTGACATGCTGCCAAAAAAAAAGAAATATCCCTCATGATTATCTCAACTTAATAAAAAGAACACAATCAAAACTACTTCTGAATAAGTTAATTTTATTATGGTTTAGCCAATTAGAAGGTGGTTGTTGAAAAGAGAGGTTGTGGTCATTTTTTATTAATAAGTGATTGTTTCTATAATAAATAATCATGGAATTTGCAAAGACATGATCATAATGAACATAATTTTCTCTTTTTTTTCTTTTTTTTTTACTTTTAATAAAAATGTATTCAAGATGTATCCCATGGACTTCAAAAATCCCTCAATTATATATTGACCCATCTGCTTATACTGTGACATAACAATGGATTTAGCCTTTCGAAAACTAACACTATATACCGTGAGTAATAGGTCTACTTGAAGGAAATGTCAAGTAAAGGTAATATAGTGAGTAAGATACTATTCTGCTATTGCCAAACAACCATAAAGTGTCTCACTGCCTGTCATTTTTGTATACTCGAGCATATTAAGTCCACATTGTTCTTATTGGCCGATTTCTGGAAGCCTTAAACGGGGCAGCTTGTGAGCATCTTCATTTCTTTCTTACCTACAAAAGTAACGTAATTTCTTGTTCTTGATGGAGAATGGCCACTCGTCAAATCCTTCCATACATGTTGGAGGCAGAGTTCAATCCAGAATGTGACTAAACAGCACCGACAGCAACACAGAGTCTGTATTTGTTAAATATAACACTCATTATGTGCTCATTCTGTTACATAACAGCGGATTTAGTCCTTCGAAAAGAAATAGCACGTCATTTTTTTTTGTATACATGCACCTCTTTACATAAAGGAAATGTCAGAAAAAGCAGTGGTGACAGGTAGTAAAATATTATTCACCAGACACCCAAATAGTGTCGGACTAATTTTGAATATTGGAATACACTGAAAGCTGAAGTCTAATAGAAAAAGACCACTTTGTGTACATATATTCACCAAGAAGACACGCTATGCTTGGTGCAAATGATCATATACAGAAATCTGTCATAAACGGACATCAGTTTGTCCTGCAAGTCGAGAAGAATCGCTGAAAATCTAGGATCTAACCGTCTAAAGCCTCAAGTGTTTTCTTGTTATGTGAAACTTTATTCATGTTTAATTTGACCGTCTGGCATTAGATCATCATATACACGACTTAAAATACGGAAGAGCATTTTATTGTTGCTACAGGACAAATTAATTTGACTTCCACCGTACATGTCCGTGCTTTTACGTGACTGGTAGAGGAACGGTCCAGGTGACCCGCTGCATTCCAATGAGCCACTTTAACAGTTGGTGTGCTTTTGAGCCAAAGACTCATTACCCAAAGACAGACCAGACAAATGAAGCCTCCTAGTGAAACAAAGCCAGATTAGCACATTTCTCTCGGCTGAATAAATACAGAGAGCATCTTCTTGTGTGTAGAAAGGATAAGGCTTCCTGTAATCTATTTATAGTATTTGTTTGTATTGTGTTTGTGCGGCGGCAGATGGTGCAGCCCTGATCAGCAGCATTCCTGAATGGGATTTTGTACAGTCAGATTCAGAGTTATGGATACGGTATTACCAACACGCCACATGCGGATGGATTTTAGAGCCGCTTCTATTTCTTAATGTTACCAATATGGTGGTGTATAAACCACAGCACAGTCAATAATGTAGGGATTACGGCTACAGCGGGGTGACGCAGAATTCCAAGGAAAACATTATCTTGGTTTACTGTACCTTCCCTGCGTTTTGTTCTTAGTTTCGGCTCACAGTTTTCCTGCAAAAAAGGAAACAGTGAGAGAGAATAAAAACATTTTAAATGAAAACTAAAGAGTTGGATTGAATCAAGGTATTGTTCCATATTAGATTGTGGCTCTGGACAAAGATTAACCTACATTAACCCACAATCTAAAAGTCTGTGGGCTGCTGTTAGAGGCTTGGAACTGAAAGTTAAACTCAACATGCTGACAGTGTAATGTGATTTGATACTTTGATGCTTTCTAATGGATCAATACCCAATGGTCTATACTTATGGCATAACTTCATATATACTAAAATCATAATACATACAAATATCATGAATGAATATGTTATTTTAAGATCTGACAGATTTAGAAATGTATAACAGTGTCAAAACTGCCACTCCTATCATATGGCCTATAGGCATGGAAAAATGACCAACTCTCACAGCATAAAAGACGATGCACAGCTCCGGATCTTTGGTTTTTCTTGGGGTGTTATCACTGCTAAGAACTTCTCCTGGGTTTTTTTGTCAACAATAAATCCTACTACCCTTGAATGCTGACTTCTCTTGATTTTCTGGAGATCTTAAACATTTGAGCTCAGTCAAGTCTTAGACTCTGGCCCATGATTTGTGACTCAGATTACACTTCATCAATAAATCCACTATGATAATGCTAATGAGTGACGAGATCGCCAAACGAACTTAATGGCAATCCATCCAACAGATGTTTGTCCATTTCACTCAAAACAAAGACCTCATGACTGTTAAAGTCTTCAAGCTACACAATCAGTCACAACATTAAAACTCCTGCTGACAGGTGATGTGAATAACGCCGATTATCTCGTCCCAGTGGCACCTGTCAGTTGGTGGGAGAAATTAAGCAATGAAGTGTGAAGATGATGTGTTGCAAGCAGGAAAACTGGACAGGCGTAATGATCTAAGTGAGTCTGACAAGGGTCAAATAACGATGGCGAGATAGTTTAGACTGTGTGGTTTGATCCCACAAATGAGCTACTGCAGCACAAATAGCTGGAAACCTGCAATAAAAAAAAAAAAAAAAGGTGTCAGAACAAACAGAGCATCACAAGCCTGTTGTAACTGGGACTGATCAGATTGTCCATTCTGACAACCACACATCGAGATGCTGTTGAAGACCTCCTACGTTCTTTCATGACAACCGAATTCCCCAGAAGATAGCAGGGAAATGTGTCTGGCCACTGCAAAAACAAGTCAGATCCAAGCATGTTGTACTCCACAACTTCCAAGATCTGAAGGACCTGCTGCTAAAGCGGGGGTTCCACATTCAGCCCAGTTTGATCGCAAGTGGACCGGACAAGTAAAATTGGAGCATAATAACCTGTAAATAAATAACCACTATAAGTCTAAAGAATTCCACCAAAACAAAATGTCCTTTAAGGGGAAAAAGTTCACATTTAAAAAAAACAACAAAAAAAAAAAACATGAACAACCTGAAATTTCTTAAGTAAATTTCAGTAGCGTTACGCCTCAGTTTATCATCTACACATTTCAACTTCCAGTGTCTACAAAGGAACAACATTTAGTCACAGCTATCTGGAGCTGAAGGATTTAGTATTTTCCTTTATAATCAAAATGACAAAAATCAGAACAAAATTATTATTTTTTTTTTTTTTTAAATCACAAAAATGAGACAATGACAAAAGCGAGAAACAAAATGACAAAAAGGAGACAAAACATTACACAAAATAACAAAAACGATACACAAAACAATGAATAAAGCGAAACACCAACTGACAAAAATAAGATGAACACCACAAGCGAGAAAAACAAAACGACACAAAAAAGTTACAAAGCAAAAAAAAAAAAAAAAAAATGGACAGATGACAAAAACAAGGCAATAAATTACACGTTTGACACCACTGTGCTAATGTCTTGCCTGATACTCCAGGACACCTTCACAGGTCTTGTGGAGTCCATCCCTCGACAGGTTAACCCTTAAAAATCTGGGACCGAGTATACTCAGTTCACGCTTACTCGTACACACAGCCGAAACATTTTCGGCTCGCTAATTAACATAAAATATGCACACACCCGTATGTTTAAGTTGACCAATGGTAAAATATAAACATTGGCCCCAAATTTGCTTATTTCAAACGATAAAGCCGTATGAGCCGTTATAACGAAGCCGCAATTACGAAGCTTTTATCGGGTCCGTGTACAGTAATAACACGGCCGAAATTCACAATGGCAAACGTCTGACAATGCGACCTGGCAAAACTTGATCGATATTTTTATGAGGAAGGAGGAAATCGGCAGCATGTTCCGAGTTAAACCACCAGAAACACATCCACCCTGCTGCAATCTGTGCTTCTCCATTTTAATGCAAGACCTGCAGCAGGTGCATACAGGAATGAAATCCACCAAGAGATAAGCAAAATACTACACATCTAGGCCACCGAGAGCACTCTCCTCCATGTTAAGTGACAGAACGCTACTCCAGCTGCTAAATCTCTGCATCCCCGTGTTCGCCCATTTCCAAACATTAGCTCCCTGACAGTCGTAGCTCCGACATATCGAGAGGCGGTGCGAGCACTGCGCTCTGGGCAACAGATGATGTGCAGCTAATGCACTTTGCTAATGTATTATTTAGGAAGTGGCCTCAGTAATTGAGTTTTAATGTCAGTGGCCACTCTCAGACATGTGTTGGACCGAGCTCAGGGGGAAGTTTAGATCGTGATAGATTGCAGCCGGTCACTAGTGGCAGCTCCAAAGGTCACGGGCAAAGCCGAGGCAATGCTACAACCTCGGCTAATTTTAAAGGAAACTTGCCTTTGACCATTTTAATTGCGTTTTAAAATGCAGACATGAATGAACAAGCTCTCCACTTGATAAAACAAAGCATGGTTCCCATTTAAAGCTATATTTAACTCTGTAAACAACAGGAGGATTCAGAGATGATGCAAATGAAGGCTTCAAATATAATAATGATCCACAAATATTTAGATCCTGCTACAATTGCTCAAGGAAAAAATCTGAACAGCTCATTAAAAAAAAAAAAAAAAAAAAAAAAGCTGATATGTGAGTGAGAAACCAACGAAAACATCTCCAATACGTCCACAGAGCCAGAAGTGAATCTAAGTTGAGAAACAGTACGAGGTTTGTGAGTTGGAATGTGAATACGCTCGCCGAATAAACAAGGAGAAATTTGCATTTTAAACAGCAACACATTATGTGCTGCAGCTTTGTGGAAATCATTAGTTACACACTTCCTCGCAATTAGTTTGCAACTTCACCCCACACGTTGCATATGATAGGAAGGCACAGAGAAAGGCTCTAGTCTTTATGAGAATCACTCACCCAGAGCACGAGATAAAGCCGAGCAATAACTTATTTCAAAAAATCCCAACCGGCTAATTAACATTGTGAATTCAACCAGAAAGTCAGTATTCCTCTGACAAGTTTAATTGCATTGATGTGTGAGCCACAATTAAACGGCTCAAACAGAGAGCTGCTTTGGCTTCCATAAACGACAGTATTTCCTCACCTCAAAGACTGGAACGGGATTTTTTTCCTTTTTTTTTGCGGCATAATCAAGTTTAGCTTTACCTGAGCTCATTTGATGATTTAAGAGACTTAAATGAGTTTTCCTCCCAAGGTTAATTATGAAGCTCTGAATTAAATTTGCCACTGCGCTGATTGCTTATTTATAAAAAACGTCTTCAGCTCTGCTCAGAGGTAATGTGATTATTGGATCGGACTGAGTAGCAGCCAAATCGTGTTGCGTGCTTAAGCCTGCTGATGAGTTCGAGGGGTCACTGGAAATGAACATCCTCCGAGGTCGTAGCGGCCGGTAAATCCACAGCAGACAAAACTTCTGGACATCATAAACCTGTAGTTATAATCCTGACATAAGAAAAACCTTTCATGGAAATATATCAGTCAAAATAATGTTCACTAATATGAGGTCTACTGTCTAAACTGTGTGTAATCTTTCAGGATAATTTGTAAAATTGACATTTTAATGAGTTGCTAAGCTATAATTAGCTCATTTTGGCACTGCAGGCCTGTCAAACTTTGCATTTCTTCATGAATCAAAGATGAGTAGGGATCTATTGAAACCTTTACTCCATATTTTAAGAATCTGTTTTTTGTTTGTTTTTTTAAGTCATTCTGCAACTAAAGACCCAAGAAGTGTAAGGAATGGACCAGACTGCATGCCTTTCTACCTACAGTGGTATCTGCTAGCGTTGCATGACATTTGTTCGGCATTGACACAGTGATGTGTGCACGTGTTTTAGTTACATGGTAGTAAGTGTACTGTGAAGTAAAGCAAACTAACAAAATGAAAATCCATGCATTTCTCATTTTCCAAAATGAATCTGCAAGAGAATGCAGTTTGACATAACTTAGTGCAGTTTAGGGGTCCTTGGACTGACTTTTTCCTTCTTTATTTGTAAGAGTTTGGTAACATATAGGCTCATATAGAGACACAAGAGAAGATTTGGCTGCAATGTGTATATATATATATATATATATATATATATATATATTCCACAGCAGCTGTAGGGCAGCAAAAGGGACTTCAAAAGTCTCTTAATTATATATATATATATATATATATATATATATATATATATATATATATTGACCCAGTTCTCTCCTACTTTAAAAAAAAAATAAAAATTAAGATATGCTGCTAGTAAAAGACTAGCAGCATATCATGTACACAACCATCAGTTCAATATGTAAAGACCCAGTAACAGGTTTCTATTCTTTAAAATGCATCAGCTGTTGAAAACAAGAGTCAAAATTTTTAACCAAGGTAGATAAAAGTAGATTAGCAAGTTATCCAACCTGTTAATCTGCTTTTATCTACCTAAAAAAAAAAAAAAAAATCAGTTTAGAAAATGACTACAAACAGAGATTGGTAAATACTACTGTTAACAGGCAAAGTAACAGCGCTTCATGCATTAAACAAACTAAACAATGAAAAACAAGCAGAATTAGCATAAGAAGAACCAACAAGTCCAACGTTGAGATGATACAAAGCCCCAATGACTTCACTCTTCTTCTACAGTTAATTTCCTGCTCATCTTCACATCTTCTCTTTCAGCCAAACACTGCTTTACCTCCATCATGACAGGCTTTTATTTTAAATCTTGGGATTTTTACAGCTCCTCTAACATTATGAAGCACTGCTCAGAGAGGCCACCATGGCAGAGAGCACAAGTGATTATACTGTGGTGCGACTCATCAAGCAGAGCACTTGATATCTCAGACAAGTGAGTTTAATAGCTGCCAGTGCTTGACCTTCTTCACGGGGCCTCCATTTTAGTCATCCTCCAGCAATTTCAAATTGAAACAGCAACTAGTGAACAGCGTATGTGCAGAGAGAGCAGAAACAGAAAGCACATGTGAGAGGTTTCATCCCCTCCCTGAAGGTCTCTTTCCTCAGCATCCCCGGTACAGCTGACTGACTGGGGACTCTGCGTCCCAACGGGGTGACGCTACGACAGTGTCTAAGTATTTCACAGTGCAGCGTTTGTGGGTACAAGGAGGTACAGCAGACCACCCCCACTCACAGGATCTGTCTGAAGACTATCAGCCGTGGCGAGCCGCTGCATCGCCTGAAGATTACGCTTTGATGTTGGCAGTGACAGCGCATCAGAGCAGAGCAGCAGGTGAAAATAATCCATCTTCCACTCTGATTTATGGATGCAATTCCTCTGGTTCAACACCGTTTGCAGGGGCACACTTGGAGCAATCTGTGACGGATAATAGACTCTGGAGGAGGACCGGACAAATGAAAACATTGGTAGGTGGACACCACACGGGTTTTTTGACAGTTAAACAGTTGTGAAGAAATTAAATATAATGTTTGAGGCCTCATCAGATCAGTAAAATCCAAATAACAAGCGGTTTAACTTTACACATTATCTCATTATAGGCATGCTCAGGCTGTCCACATGTACATGGGACCTTTAGTGTACTGAAAATGGACCTTTTAGTAGCTGTGTTTCCATTACCCTTAGATATGCGCAAAATGTAAACAGCACAATAAAAAAAAAAACTGGTAATGGAAACACCTGAATTTCGAAAAAGGACTAAAATATCGCAAAAAAGTTTTTACACTCATGAGGTGGTTTTTCAGACGTTTCAATATTGAAAAATATCACAAAAGCGCAATGAAACACTTTTTCCGCAATTATACGTCACCGGATGTGACGCACCTGGTCACATGACCAGTTCTCTCTGAGTAAACATGGCGCGGTACGTGTGGACAGAAGAGGAGACCGAGACTTTTCTTACCATTATTCTTGAGAAAAACATCACTGCCATACTAGACAGCAAACAGCAGAGGAATGCAGAGTGTTAGAAGGAGATAGAAACAGGTTTTAGGCGTCCATCTTCCTGCAGTGAAATCTCGCGGGATGATATTTTACGAGAGTTACGATGCTTCTGCCCAGAACAACCTTCAATGGAAACGCGTTCAAAGCGCAAATATACTTTGTCGAAATTTTAGAAATATCACTTTTATTTTGCGAAAAACGGTAATGGAAACCCAACTAGTGTAGATGTGTAGATAGAGACCCATTAGCAAATCCTGACATCCATGATCACTTCCTCATCAGGTGTCAGTCACTGCAGGTGTGTTCCAGCACCCACATGGCCATACTATACCTGAAAAAGATCTAGCATGTCCCAATATGTAGGATGCCACAATAAACTACCAGAATGTCCAGCTACATCTGATCACATTTTACATTCTGCAGTATGCAAACCACCGTACTTTTCTGGCTGTTCTGTCACATAAAATGTTTCTCGTGTAAACATGAAACAAGCTGCAGCTACCGAGACTTCACAGACTGCAATGAAGAGTCCCTCCAGGAGTAACTATTAACCCAAATTCAACCAATCTCCATGAATTCTGCACGACCTTACAGTTTTGTCCAATCACTGCAACTTTTCTGCAATTTTGGCCCACCTCCCACGAGTTCCACCAATCATAGCAGTCCCCAGCGTAAACGTAATGCACGTACGCCACCGAATTCACAAGATCATTTCTGAAATGATTCTAACATGTTCATCTGGATGAAGATGGTTTTCAAATGAGAGTGCATTAGCGTGGACGTAGCCTGAACCTCCATCTGCCTCTCATCAGCAAACTCCCCCGGCGGCCGACCCCAAACGACCTGCGATTACGCTCATCCTCCTTATGGACACCCTGACATTCATAAGTGAATCTATTGACGATTACAATTATGGAGAGTGATTGAGCTCATCCCTCAAGTTCCAGCGCCCGCTCCTGAAACATGCGGCAGGTTCTGTAAATGGAACAATTAAGATAATTGACTGTACAAGCCCCATTAACAAAGCCTGCTCACAGCTCGGAGCTGCGATTAGATTAATTCTCATAATGGAGAAGCCCTCGTTCCCCCATTGTTCTCCATTTGCCCTCTTCATTCCAGGAGCCGGTCATATCCTGAGAGTGGAGCTCCATGTTAGACTGGGATCACGGTGTTTGACTGAACACAGAATGAAGGACAGAAGAGTCAATGTGGCCGGTATTTATCTGCACTGCAGCAACAACTGTGTGGCTCTCACTTAGGTTTGAATTCCCATAATTCCAATACTATATATTAATTTCTAACAAGAAGTAGAAAGGGTTTTTGTGGACGAGTTTCTGAAGGTGCACACACCAGGAATGTTCCAGGCTGATCCAATCCCTATTTTACATCTACTGTCACAGGTTTTGAAATTTTAACAACTTTCTTTAGCATTATCAGTCCAAAACTGAATAATTTATAAAACAATCTGAGCACAGAGGATTTTTGTTTTGTGCCGATATCGCCATTTGAAGCTACAGAGACAGGATATAACCCATGAAGGTGATTGTTAACAAATGCCACTAATAAAGCTATCCTAGTTATTTACAGACGACGTCACATCTCCCCTCTTCTGGCTCCTGGTCCGTCTTAGAATGGATTTTACTGATCAATTTTAAAGTGCTCCAGCTATATTTTAGACAAGTTAACCCCGTACATCCCTACAGCAGCCTTAGATCCTCAGGTGGATTCCTCCTGATCGTTCAAAGTTGAGGCTTAAATCTTTAAAAAAAAAAAAAAAAAAAAGGCTTAAATCTAAGGGTGATTGTTCCTTCTCTGTCAAGACCTCGGCTTTGGAACGACCTGCCTGAGGAGATAAGACTCGTCGAATCACCAGCTTCTTTTAAATCACTTCTAAAAACCCATTTTCATAGACTCGCCTTCAAGTAAAGTTCTTTCATCACTGACTTTTTATCCCTTTCAAATTTTTTTTACTGCTTATAGTCCCTCTTTCTAACCACCTGATCTTCATCCATTTCTATTTTTTATCTTCTCTAGCTATCCATTCTGTACATTGTCTTTTTTATGTTTCGTCAAAGCACTTTGTGAATGTTCTTCTTAAAGGTGCTCAACAAACAAAGTTAGTACTACTGTTATAGTTGATCCCAATGTGATTTAACACACATGCCGAGCAGAAGATATTACGCATCGAATAAGAATTTGTCATGGAGCCCCTTTAACAGCTAAACCCTCTTATTTGTCTCTGCTCATTTCCTCTGGTTGTTCCAGTATTAAACATTAAGAAACTAGGTGCTGCAGCTAACCTAGAATACTTTAAGTGTGTATAATCGAGGAGATCGCTATCGACTGGTAGGTTACTCTGGTTCAGTCATTTAATATGATCTTGATATAATAGTGGCATTTAAGGCGCATTATGTGATTAACACAGTGTGTGGCTGATTGATTAGCTCCGAGGGATGATACGACAGTTCCAAGGCAGGATGTCACCACGTTATTAAGAGCACATATTTTAATATGCCAACCTCCAGCTGTGACGATCTGAATCTCTTAAACGGTGTCAAAATGGTGACCTCTCAACTTGAATTGCATTTTGGGGAAGAAAAATAATCTAGTGAATAGGAAGGGTGTGGAGTTACTGTTGCCAAAGAAAGCTTGCACGACAATTCAGGTTATTTGCAGCAACTTTTCTTCCTTGGACATCTCGGTGAACTACAACCCTGGAGGATGGAATTCAGGAAGAACTACATGAACGTTGAAGAAAAACCCTGAACGTGCTCCTATAGTGCACTTCTTGTCCGGTAATCTGCGGCTCCTTGACTGTGAAAACTGCAGTTTACTCTTAGTTGCAGCTGCAGGACCACTCTTCATCACCTGTGATGATCCTCCACACAGCACTGGTGTAGTGGATCATCACTTATTACATATTTATTTCCCATGGTGACCAGATATAACATAAGACCAATTCCGTCTGAATTCACAGATGGGGGTTGCAGCACCATTTTCAATTTGGCTTTGGAAGATAGTGGTGGGATATCATGATAAAAATGGCTAGAAGCTGGGACTTTGCATGGCTACAGTAAGAGGATAGATGAGTTTCTGTGCAAATTTGCAGATCTCTACCACCTGTGCTACATTGACTTCAGGGTCCTTGAAAATTAGGCACTTTTCACGGGGGCAATGTTCAGCAGTCCATATCTCTCTAAATAATGTGCCTAGAGGGCTCCCCCTGTATAAGTTATAAGCCAGTCTGGTCTAGAGCAATACTAAATGGTGCTAAGACATTAATCTGTAAGATTTCTGGTATTTTTAACACCCTTAACCCTACTCGTGAGTGGTTTTCACAAATAATTTATACATTTTGGGCAAGCCCCCCTGCTCTGTAGAGACTGAGTGTGTGTGTTGTTTCTAGGACTTCCCCAACATGTACAGAGCTTGGAGAAAAAAATTCAAGTCTCTGTGATACCCAGAAGCAGAGATATAAGCATTTTAAAACCTAAAAATTCCAGGCGAGGATTTTTTTTTTGGGGGGGGGGGGGCATTTTGGTCTAAATGATTAAAATTTGAAAGTCCCATAACTAAAAAAATTGAGTGTATAAGCCTGTAATTTTGCACACAAAGCTTTTTTATCATGATCTTCCACCACCAGCACCCACAGTAAAATTGAAGATGGTGCTGCAACCACCTTCCTGAATATTTGGTGCTTTGCGATGGAATAAGCCATAAGCCCCTGCAAGTTTGAGGTGTGCCCCTACATTACTTTCTCAGTCTGCTGCATCCCGTCTCTGATCAGTCGATCAGCTTTTATAAGATGGTCGGCACATTTACAGAATAAAGTGCATTACATTATCGGCAACTTTACCAGTGACCTCTGTGGCGTCGGTGAATGGATTATCTCTTGTGTTTTCAACATTATCTGGAGTTTTACCACAAGTGAGACTGAGAGACTTATGAGTTTTAACAGTTCCTGCAAACAAATGGCAAATTTGGTCCATGCTTGATTGTCCACACAACGCAAGATAGAGAGCACACAACGCTACAATGGCATGGCTCAGGTGGTAGAGCAGGTTCTCTACTAATTACAAGATCGATCCTCAGCCCATCGATGTGCACGACCCTGAAGGTGCTCCTCTCCAGGCCGGCACCTTGCATGGCAGCTCTGACAATTTCTGAACCATTTACAAAAAGTTTGGTCATTCTGGCTGCAGACTGAAGCAGAATGTGATGTTTACTCACTGCTACAGTTTGCAGTCGATGGAGAAATTGCACAAACTGGTCACAAATGCATGTGAAACGCCGATGTCATGTGACCTCATGACAAATGCGGCTCGCACACACAGAACCTTTAGATTAACATACAATAGTAATCATAAAACAGATTTCCTAAGTGTCTGACTGACTACACCGATGATAACACCGATAGTCTGCTTATCTCAGTATTATAATACCTTGAATCAACACAGAAATTAGTCACAACTCTGTTAACTTCTGCAAAAGTTAATGAAAATGCTCGGTGTAAAATGCCAACATGTAGCACGCTTTTAATAACCTTTAACGCCTAAAAAAAATGACAAATCAGTAGCATTTAAACAAAGGATAAAACCAAAGTGTAACAACATAAAATGACAAGCTTAATTGCTCCAGTTTATCTGTAAGTGGTTGTATTGTAATAAAAGGGCGTGGAACATTTACAACGCTGGCCTTTAAAAGCGTTGAGTAAATAACGCAGGGATGGAACGACGAGGTCAGTCTGACTCACTCTGCCTTACATTAGCCTGTGTTTCTAATGATGCACTCACATTACAAAGAGCCACTGGAGGTGTGTGCTGATGAAAGCGCATTATCTTAGTAATGTGAACTGTGTGTTTTACTGGGAGGGGGAACCAATTCTGCAACGCTACATCCTTTCCACTCAGCGCGAGTTGAAGGGAAAGTGTTTTGTTACAACAACAACATGCACTCGGACTCTGTGAGCCTCTGTGGGTCTGAAACCACCCAGAATATCTGATGTTGGTCCACATCCCCCCATACCAGGGATGTCAAACTCATTCTAGTTCAGCGGCCACATTCAGCCCAGTTTAAGTAGACTGGACCAGTAAAATCATAACAGAGTAACCGATATATAAACAACTCCACATTTTCAAGATACATGGTATCTATATAGTATTTTCCTTTATGATCAAACGACAAAAGTCAGACAAAAGCAAGGCAAAAATAAAAGACAAAATGACAAAACTGAAAAACAAAATGACAAAAACGGCGACAAACGACATGAAACACCAAAAAAAAAAAAAAAGAGGAAAAAATTAGACAAAAAGTTACAAAGCGACAAAAAAACAAAAAAAGACAGACATAAAATTCTACAAATGAAACTAACAAAACAATATGATCAAAGCGAGAAACAAAACGACAAAAAAGACTAGTAAAAACACAAACGAGCCAAAAAACAAAAGGACAAAAAAATGACTAGAAAAACAGACAAAAGGAAACAAAATGACAAAAAAAACACAACAAAATGACAAAAAAAATGCAACAAATATGAAATAAGACAAAAAAATTCATAAAGTTAGAAAGCAACAAAAAATTTTTTTTTAAAAATGACAAGTGAAAAACAAAGTGACCAAAAATTAGACTAAACACAAACAAGACAAAAAAAAAGACAAAAACAAGAAACAGAACAGCAAAAACATGAGTCAAACAACAAAAGTTTGACAAAAAAAAAAAAGCCAAATGAGAAATTATTACAAAAATGAGAAAATATAAAATCCAGTATTTTACCGTCTCTCGAAATAAATTTAAATTAATAGTTTTACTAATTTACAATCTGCCGGCTTCGTGTTTGACGCCCCTGCTCCATACGATATCTTCCTACGTGGACCCAGTTTGGAGGTTCTGGCTGTAGCTCCTGCTATTAAATCTCTTTTTCTTCTTCATGTTATTCCACAGAACTCCAGGCTCATGTCTGTCCGATCCGTTCAGGAATGATCCACATTCCTCAGACGCTTACAAGCTGCTGCCCTCCGAGCCAAGAGGGACGAGTTTCGCCGCCAAAGGCAAGAACACGAGCAAAGTGGACGATTTATTGGACGCTGGTTCAGTGAAAATAAATTATTAAAAAAGCCCTATAAGACAATACCACAGTAGCAAATTTTGGAACATATTACTTGGCAGCGAGACGAGCCCCCCCCCCCCCCCCCCCCCTTTCTAATAAACCCAGCAGCTGCTTCAGGTTTGTCGTGTTTCAGGCCGTTTGCAGCGATGTCTGTAACAGAAGACAAACCAAATACCTTCTGGGTCAACACCATCCCGATCCGTCCCGCAGTCGGAAAACAAACACGGGAGGCTCACGCCAAGGCGGCCCCGGAGAATCCACTCAGGAATTCCAAATAGTCCCCAATTTATTTTCCATGAGGTCTTTGGAGCAATCAGAGGGGTCAGTTTAGCTTGGAAAGAGAAAAATATGAGGTAAATATTTTCAGGGAAGCCGTCATATTTGAAATGAAATGGTTTCCCTCTTCACCTCTGGCATCCAAACACACACACACACAGCGTACACACATTTTCACACACACACACACACACACACAGGTTGAACTGGAGACACACTCCAGTATTTTATTTAGGATGATCGCTGCAGCTCTCCTGACTGCTTATTTTCCCAGGAACATTTGAGATTCTGACATTTTCCCCCAGACGAAAAGACACGCGTGTGTGTTTGTGTGTTGTTGTGTGTCTGTTCGTGTGTGTGTGTTTGTGTGTCGGGCCAGAAGGACAATATAGGTAGAAAATATCAACAAGTCTTGGTTTACATCAGAACAGAAACAAACAGAGCAGGAGAAAGGAGCTGCTAAGGAGGTCCAGAGCTTTTTTTTTTTTTTCCCTCCTTCTCATGTGGCTTCAGGCAGCCTGCCAGCCAAATCTAATATGGATTTATATACAAAGAAAGTGCTTAGTTTAACATAATGAATATTTAATCATGCATGGACCCTGTAAAGCAATTTTGCAGAAATAATTGAAAGCAGACTTTGTCTCGAGGCTTCGGGGGAGAGAAAAAAAAAAAAAAAAGCAACAGCTAAACTGTTGACCCAAAGGAGCCCAAAAATCTCACACTGGATTAAATGTCTCCACTGCTGGCACACACTCTGATAAATGAGGGCAGGAATCTGGGCTGGAATCAGCGGGTGTTAAATCTGCTGATTCTGTCGGGGTGAGGCGAACACAGAGGCCTGGCCGTGCACAGAACACATGCACACATTGGGCAGCTCCATCCTGCATCTCTGTGGTGTGTTCAGACGGTTTTACACTTCGGCTGCTGACGTTTCCTTCATTCACTGAGCGACAAGTTGGTCACGGCAAACCCCGAGAGTAAAACCGCAGGTCGGCATGAAATCTAAATTGACCGTCTTGTTAAATTTCATTAAAAGTGACCAAACACATTCTGCCTTTTGCGCCGTTAGTTTTCTTAGTTAGTCTAAACTTTCCATTGTGCTGCTGAAAACATCCAGCGGTTCAGCCAGAGACTGATAAGAAAAGAGATTCAGACGCTTTTATTTCAAAAATTACTCCGAAAAACTTAAAAAAAGCAAACCTGAAATACAGCAGCCAATCCCTGCCTGCTACTGAAGACAACCACCAATGGAATAGAACAGTCTGTATGAAAAGAAAACACTTTAAAACTTAACCTAGAACTTCTTTTAAGAAAAACATGGAATAATGGTGAAAATTTGACAGTAAACTTTATATTTACTGTTCAAAAACTGCAAAAATTGTGCAGGTAAAGGAAAATATACACAGTCATTGGAAAAGCTCAAATTACTGGCAGTAAATTACTGAACTAGTTTTTTAGTCCCTTTTCTTTCAAATCAACTCGTAAAGTGATGTCAAACACCTGTAAAACAGATTTTTGCTGAAATAAATAATGCTAAAATTTTGTTAAACATTCATAATGGAATAACATTTGATATGGATGTTATTCATAGTTTTGACTTCATTATTTTTATAGTAAACATGTAAATTAAAACTTTCCTCTGATTTTACTAGATATTGTCTGCAATTTAATAAACCGATGAAAATGTGTAAAATACATTTTTCTAATAGTCATATTTTCTCTCAAATAACAGCAAATATCCGTAAAATACTCACATTTGCTGATTTAAATACATTAAAACAACAATTTATAGTCTATTGATTTCTGATGTAGAATGACAATTTTTTACGTTTACAAATAATTTTCTAGCTTTCAGTTCAATATAGATAACTTTCAAATGACTACCTAATATCAATACCTAAATTAATGATTTTTTTTGCCGATTTCAACTGAACAGTATCATTTTTGGGCACACAAATGATGAGATTTACACTTAACTTTTTTTTTTAATGATTACCCTCTAAACATTTTTTTCCCTGTGTTTTTACTAGTTCTGTATTTTAACTGAAGTGAGAAAAAAAAAAAAACTAAAACCACTAGCGAGAGTAACTTAAATTTTTATTGCGTTCTCAAAGCCCTTCACTGTTTCTTATTCAGACTGTGATGGAGCTGCCACTGGGAGCAAATTCAGGTTCAGCGTTTTGATCGAGGACACTTCAGTCTTTAGAGGAGCTCGTTGAACTCGGCAATTAGTGGACGACACGGAGAAACAGATGGCCATAAAAAAAGAAAAAAGATTTTCGTGGTCGAGCAAACCCAAGTGAGGACAGAGAGTCCATCATATGACTTGATGTGCGTAGCTCTGCAGCAGCCTGGCTCATGCAGTTCAGTCCTTTGTGATTATTAGCTCTCATAATAGCATTAACAAAGAGACGATAACGCCGCACAGCCTCAGGCCACAGAAAAATACAAGAAAAAGCCAAACTTGTATTAAATAAAAGCAGGGAGGAGGGGCACATAAGCGGATTTGAGGGAAAGTGTTCACTTATGCAAAATAAAACAGGTTATCAGGTCTATTTGGTGATTCCCCGGCACCCTTAATAAATCAGCTTAGGGTGCGGCCTAACGGCTTCATTCACCCCACAAATCTCTGCACTGCAATAACATGCGCCAGCGAGCACAGATTAATTTAATAACTCTTTAATATTCTCGACGAAAAAGAACAGGAGAGCGACGAGTCGGGAGCATATGGGGCGGCTATCTGTGGAAGAGGATATTGCTGCAGCAACAGATTGAATATTACGTAATGATGTCATTTATATTCCATCCGAAGTGCTCGCTTCCCAGACTGGGGACTCAAACAGAGCTGGGGATTTGTCTGCGATAGGGAGCAATATTGAGAGGAAAAGTTTGTGGGTGCAGTTGGCATGAATCAGGACAAAGGTGAGCAGATGGTGGAGAAATGTGTGTTACTACAGATGGAAAAACAAACAGAACATACACACAGTTTGGGGGGGGGGGGGGGGGGGCAGTGTATAACTGAGCGACTTTTGAAGTCCGTGGGATACATCTATTAAAAAGTTTTAAAAAAAGTTTTAACAAAAAGTAGAATACAGTTTAAGGAAAAAAGAAAAAAAAAAAAAAAGGTGAAAATCTGGAAGTAAGGGTGCCAGAAACAATATGGCAAAAATATAATACTGTAATGTTCAAAAACTGAATAAAATGGTGACAATAACTATTTTAAGTGGATTTAAATACAGTAAAATGGTCCAAGATTTTAAAAGAAGAAACTTCTATTTGTAGAAATACAGATTTTGGACATGGATTAGACACAGGTTTGTTTGTTTTTTCTAATATTTGTCTGATTTTACTAAATATTTTGTGCAATTTGAAAAAAATAGGGGATATCTGTAAAATAACAGTTAAAACATGAGTTAACTATTTTCAGTCTTTAATATACATATCTTATCCCAAGTAACAGACCTTTAAAATATAATTTTTTCTGATTTAATTAAAGTCTAATTTTACAGTAAAAGAACCAATTACCATGTATAAAAATACAGATTTATAACTTGAGAAATAGTTTTTAGGGTTAAAATATAAATACACATTTTTTTCTGTAATTTTACTGGTTATTCTGTGTAGATTACCAAAACAGGAACAATCTTTAAAAAAAAAAAAGTATATATATATTATATATATATATATATATATATATAAAATGAAACAGTTAAAACTGGGTCAATATATAATTGAGGGACTTTTGAAGTCCATGGGATATATCTTGCATACATTTTTATTAAAAGTAAACAAACTGTTTTCTGTGTTAATTCTTATGTCTTTACAAATTACATCATTATTATGGAAACAATCATTTAAAAAAAAAATGACTGGATATCACATTTAATAACTACCTTCTAATTAGCTAAACAATAATAAAACGAGCTGATTCCGAAATCGTTTTGTCAGTTTGTGTCTCATTTTTGTCATTCTGAGTCTTGATTGTCGTTTTGTGCCTCCTTTGTCATTTTGGAGCCTGTCAAACAAAAAAACGACCACATAGGTTGTCTGTACACGCCCGTATTACGACCGAGTGTTACGTTTTGACGTTAAGAGACCTCTAGCGGTTGAGTAAATATCGACACTCCGGTGTCTCAGCTGAAACGTCACCATGAACAAACTTTAACCCAACACTAACTATAACCCTAAACCCGTCTTGCAAAAGTGAGGGAAAAGCTGTTTCACGAATTAAATCCTGTAATGTCTTCCTGTCTCCCGTAGGGGCGCTAAAGTAAATACACTCATGGGTCGTATTCAGGTGCACGTTACATACGACCTGTGTGGTCGTATGAGTTTGAGGACTTGTAGCATTTTGCGTCCGTTTTTAATAAAAAAAAAATGGATATCATTGAAATATCAGCTAAATAACGTCTGAATTTAACACCAACCACCTTCTAATGATCTAAACAATAATAAAATGAGCTGATTCACAAATAGTTTGGATTGTGTTCTTTTATTAAACGGAGATAATCACAACAGACATTTCTTTTAGGCATTATATCAAATCACTTTCAACTATACCCGTCAGCTGTCACAAAAAGTCCCCAAGTTATACATTGACCCAACTGTTAAAATATTCCAGTGTGGTAGTTGTATTTACTGTTATGCACCACAGTGTTAAATGATTCTATAGAAATTGTGAAAATGTAACATGAAGTGAGAATTGATCAGGAGCTACAGATGATTATCTGATGCTGAGCTCTGACCTGATTTTCACCACTAGAGGCTTGTTAGTGAGTTTCTTGGAACTCTTTGGCTTCCTGTATACATGTGATGCTAATGTTCCATTATCAAACATTCAGACACCTGCATCCCCTCTGCTGTTTGTGCAGCTTCACAAATCCAAACCACCCCTAATAATGTGTGACCGCTTCGTTACGGTTTCCTCATCTTGAGCACATTTAGCCTAAATTACTCAGTTTATTAAAGTTATCGTGGGAATTTTGTTTTCATTTTATTTCCCCGACCGCAGCAGCAGAGAAACAGATGACCGCGAGCAGAACAATGTCGTCTGTTTCCCATTTCTGTGCTAAACATGATAAATATCCTGTAATCACCAAAACGAGCCATATCAAAACGACACGTCTGCATCGGAAACAAGTGTTGAACACATCAGATGGCAGAGCGGTGGAGAGGTGGAGGTGAAGCTGGGAGAGAATAAACAGAGCTTGCAGACGTTGTAATGAGAATTTGCTCCATTTGGCAGTAGCCTGAAGCAAAGGTCTCCCATCTGTTTCCTATTGGAGAGGGAGGCAGCAGTTCAGAGGAGGGAGGACGGAAGAAGAAACAAAGAATGAGCAGACCACAGTGACACCTGGTGGCAGCAGCTGGTAACGCAGGAGGGGTGTATGCACAGTTCTATTCATGTTAGAAGAAATTAGGTGATAAAGCATGTGATAAAGTATCCTGGAGGTGTTAATATGCGTTTAATTTCAGGTTTGTGTGTCTTTTGTGTTTAGAAAGTCAAAACTGGCCAGCAGGTTTGAAAATAATGCTGTCTTCTGTAAAAACAGAAATCTAAAAAAACAAACGATAAAATTACACCTTTCATCAGAGGAAGAAACTGTAAAAGCAGAAAAATTCTGCAGATTTCAAACTTACCAACGCCTCATGAAGCAATTATCTATGGTAAGCTGTTCAGTCAGAAAAAAAAAAAAAAAAAACTGTACCAAAGCTTAAAATCATTAATCAAGCTGACTTTATTCTACATGTCTAATTTTAAAAACAGAAAAAAAAAAAAAAAAAAAACCAGATTCAGTAAAAAATAAAATAAAATAAAGAACTCTCCAAACCTCGGCACAACCAGGAAGCCATTTGTGACTAACCAACAATCTTATGAAAAAATTTAGAGTCTTTTGGCTGAACTGCAGGAAGTGTTTACAAAGATGGAGGTGAATGGAAAGTCCAAGTACGAAATTTTTACAGTCATTTTAAATTTATTGTTTTACTAATTTACAATCTGCAGTTAATGTCTTGTCTGGAATTTTTGTACTTTGAGGACCGGATTGGACCCTCTGGAGGACCACTTTTGGACCACGGACCTCATGTTGGACACCCCTGGTCTACATATTACGACCAGCAGGTAAACTAATTTGCTCACGTCACTCATTCATGTCAATTCCTCGTCTACAAGCAGAAAATGGGCGACATAAACCAAGATTCCAGCATCTTAAAACTAAATAAAATGGAAAACAAACATCCAACCACCACAAAGGGAGATAAAACCCAAATATCTGTAATGTTTGATGAGAAAACAGAAGATAAATGGAGCCTCGGACCTGCCCCCGTTTCTAGCTAACGTCCAACTTTAACTGATGCCGGACTTATGTTTTAATTATCTCGGGACACAGAATAGACCCGGCTTTGTCCTCGTGTTGGCGTTCTCAAAGGAACCTGGGAGTTGTCCACAGACAGCGACAAAAGATTTGTTTGCATATCAAGTGACGGTGGTTTGTGCAGAAGATTAAACACCGAGGTCAATGTTGAACCTGTAAAAGCACTCGAAGGAGAATGGCATTACAGCTGTTATTAATGTGTGTGTTTAAACTGGGTACACACACTCATGCTTCAGTGTGTAATAAGGGGGTGTGAGAGGCTTTTAGTAAGATCAACAGGCAGAGCCACACACACACACACACACTTATTCTAGCATATTTCTGCTTCTGATTTATAAACATTTCATTTAGGCCAGAAGTGTCAAACTCTGGCCTAAATGAATTTTTAGTTCAGGTTACACATTCAGCTCAATTTGTCCCAAGTGGGCCAGATGATTAAAATCACAGCATAACAACAATTAAATAACAATTCCACATGTTTCACTTTCTTTTCATGCAAATAGGTGCATTCTGACAAAAAAACAAGGCAAAATATTACAAAAGTTGGACACAAAATGACAAAAATGAGACACAAAAACAAATTACACCAAAAAGTTAGAGGTAAAAAATGGACACAAACAAGACAAAACAACCAAAAAAACAAACAAACCCCAAAATGCCAAAAAAGACAAATCAAGTGAGACAAAAAGGAAACAAAACAGCAAAAACATGATACAAACAACAAAAGTCAGACGAAAAAAAATGACAATGATAAAAGAACTATCTAGTATTTTACTTTATGATCAAACAACTTGTCAGGGTCTAGAAATGATTTTAAGACAAAAAAAAGACAAAATATTACAAAAATGAGACATGACAAAAAAAAAAAGAAACAATTAGACAAGTTAGAAAGCGACAAAAAAATAAATGAAATGACAAAAATTAGACAAAAAAATGACAAGAAACAAAATGACAGAAACACTGTTTTTGAAACTATGATCAGTTCTCTGCAGGTTTGAGGTGGAAATGCTCATCTGTGGTGATTACTGCTTATTTCACTCAAGCAAATTAAAAAAAAAAAAAAAAAAAAACACCATAAGGACACATTAGCAAGATAAAAATAGACTAACCTTTGAATGGTTACTGAGACAATTAAAATTACTCAGAGAAAAAAACACTTCCAGCAAGTACTAGAGACAGTGATGACAAAATGACAGTGTGTTCACTTTTTCCTGCGCTTCCTGTTTTCTGTAGCATCAAAGTCATGCACTTAGGACAAATCCACTTGAATATCTCCCCTATCACTACCAGTTTACACAATCTAAGCAGCAATTCCTCCAAAATGTGCAAACCTAAACCACCCATTTGTCTCCAAACACCATTTATAGGAGAATTTCCTCTCTTCCTTTCACAATAAAAGCATCTCATTGGCTAAACTCCATCCACAATCCTAAACGTTTCATCAAGCCAAGCAGACTTTTCTTTCTGGTTCTTGAAGACCTTTAACCTCTCGCCCAGGACTCCTCCTGCTGCAGCTTTTAGGATCACCTGAAGCAACATTATTCACACACTCTACACATTTCTCTCACAACCGCAGCAAGCGTAATAAAACCGTGTTGACATTCACTCAACGTGGATTCAGGTTTACGTGGACTCTGAGGAGCAACCTGAGGACTAACCGGGGACGAGGCGGCTGTTTACGCTGAGCACACACACACACCCACGGCTGAACAAACACACTGTGCTGACTCAGGAAGAGACGCCGGAAGTGTGAGGACAGGAGGAGCTGATGGAGGAGAAAGAAGTCGTATATCTGCAGACGATGGCGGCAGAGGGTGGAATTAAGAAAGACTCAGAGGTTAAACCAACACATTTAGCCATGACACCTATTGTTTGTTCTCATCCTCTTTGTTGCTCACACACAAAGAAGCAGCTGATACCAACATCTAAATCAGGGGTGTCCAACATGAGGCCCGTGGGCCAAAAGCGGTCCCCCAGAGGGTCCAATCCGGCCCTCAAAGTGTAAAAATTCCAGAGAAGACATTAACTGCAGATTGTAAATTAGTAAAACTACAAATTTAAAATCATTTCTAGACCATGACAAGTTGTTTGGATCATGAAGTAAAATACTAGATTGTTCTTTTGTCATTTTGTGTCTCATTTTTATAATAATTTGTCTTGTTTTTTTGGTTTTTTTTGTCTGACTTCTGTCGTTTGTCTCATGTTTTCCAGAGAAGACATTAACTGCAAATTAGTTAAACTATAAATTTAAAATCATTTCTGTATCATACTAAGCTGTGATTTTACCGGTCTGGTTCACTTGAGATCAACTTGGGCTGAATGTGGAACCTGAACTAAGACGAGTTTGACTCCCCTGATCTAAACACACCAACCACAACTACAGACAGTCATATGAACACAGATGGTCAGAGAGGACAGCATGAAGCCAGAAATGATAGAAAACACCCTCATGTGATTGCCTCTTATTGAACCAAATCATCCAAAAGAACTGAACATCAGCATAGTGTTCATTTAAAACAAAACTAAAGCAGAATGCAGAACAATTGAAATCCAAGAGCTCTAAAGCAGCATTAAATACAAGCATCCACATTTCTTCAACTTTTCTAATGTAAATAATGTTACATCTTTTACCATTTACTCTTGTTAATGCATTAAACATTCCCTAAATTATAAATAAAAAATAGAAACAAAAGGCTTCATTTCCATGCAACTTGCTAAAATAAAGTCTAAAATATAAATTATGTCTACATCAAAAGTTTTTAGTGTTGTGTTCTTTAGCAGCATTCCACCATAAAATCACACCACTTCTGACTGTATTTAAATCAGCAAATATCATTATTATTAAACCAAGTTTGAAAATGATCATTTTAGCAGTTAAAGGCTTATTTTCTGTCTGTAAATCACTGAGAATCCAGAGGGGACATACAGTGTAAAGTGCAGAAACCTGCAGCAGGGGAATGAAGCCACACAGGTGTAAATTAGTCTTTAAACTCACCTGCTGTGATGCACGTCCAGACGGTGGGGGGGAAGCGGCTGATTCGCTCTGAGGTTGTTTCACGTCCATGAGTTTTAAATCCTTCTCCACTTGGCCTGAATCTCAAACCAACGCGAGAAACACGACTTTTACCCTCCCTCGTCACGAAATAACGCAAAAAACTACGAAGAAATCGAGCCGTCCGCTGTTTTAGCTCCACTTTAGGGCCGTTAAACTGCAACTGTGCACGAAATATCCTCAATTAAGGCAAAACTGGAGGCTCCCACCTTTAGTTTGACCCAAAAGTGTCTCCTGTTTCTCTGCTGTTTATTTTCTTTCCTTCGACTCAACTTATTCTCATTTAATAACCTCATTTAGACTTAACTTCCGTTTAGTTCGCAGCTGTTAGTCTTTATCTTAATTAGCCTGAGCAGGTGGACTGAACCACTGCGTCACATCAGAGGGGGGTCTGGGGTTCATCACCATGGTTACCGTAGTTATGGAGCCATCAAATATTGCGCCATGCAGTATTTTATTCAGATTAAAACGAACGTTTAACACGTTTTGCAGACTTTTAAAGCTGCTGTGTGTTTTTAAATAAAGTTTTGAGGACTGCATCACGTGATCACATGTATCCAGGCAGATTAAAAACACGTCACTGTTGTAAATTCACCAGAAATGACGAACGTGTGGTGTTTCCAGCTGCAATGACACAGAAGGTCATCAGAGTCGGGAGGTTTGTGGACTTTACACTGCACACTATTTAAATAGAGTTCATCAGCACATTCATATCTATTAATCTATTAATATTTGTGCATTTAAAACCTCTGTGTAATATCTGATTTTCTACCTGCACTAGAATATATTCAATAACATTATTTTTCTACTTACGGACAAATCTGTGTACCATAGATAAAACTCTGTGCAAGATTAATCCTTCTAACATAACATATCTGCAATGCTGTTGTTTCTAGAAGTTGCACTTATGTGTATTTCGATTTGCAAATAGCCCTACTATAGGATTAGTAAAGGCTTATCTTACCTTATCTGGTGTAGAACAGCAGTTTGAACTATATTTGTATCGGTCATTCCATGTCACCTAGAAAGAGATTTTTATTTGCTTGTTATCTGAAACCAAACACCAACCTCTGGGAAATATCTTGGCAGAATTTTGCTCATCTCAGATGTTTTCACGGCCGAGGAACTTTTGTAATTTCAGTTTGGAAAAAATAAAGAAAAAAACATGAACAAAAAAACAAACAAACAACATCCTCCCTGGTAAGTCATTTTAGGAGTTCAATATCTTCAAAAATAGAACTCATAGAACCCAGAAATTGGGTGAAGACACAAACAAAATAGTTTCCAGCGAATCTAAATGGTCAGATGACTCCAGCAGAGGTCAGTTTTTTGATTATTGGTCATTGGAAATGGGGGAAAAAGTACAAAATCATCAAAAAAAAAGTGTCATTGGACCACAAAATCAGTCTTTACAGGGGGTCTATATAGGGGCCAATATACTATTTTTCATCATTTTCTGACATTTTGGAGACCAAACAGCTGATTAGTCCTGAAAATAATCAACAGATTAACCATAAATTTGAATAATTGCTTGTTGCATCCTTGAATACTGACAGTAAAATGTGGTTGAAGTGGTTGAAGTTTGAAATACAGCTCCAGATAATATTAGTATTCCTAGATATATATTGACATTAAATGTGCATTAAAGTTCCACAGTGCTTCCATGGTGTCCTCATGATGACGTTTAACAACATATTCATTCATTTATGAATCATGTTCTCAGCATTTTAACATTGAAGCGTGTTTTAAAGGGACATTTTTCAAGATTTTTGTCGTAATGTTCAGACATATCTGCTGCATCACTCCTGAAATTTACCTCTTATGATGCATAGTAATGAGGAAAATGTGTCACGTTTGGTTTTCTGTCTTACAGTTGACCCCACAATGTTTGACAGAAAGTCTACACGCACTTAAATGCATACATGACCTAAATAATTCAATTCTGATTGTGTCTTTCAGCCCTCTCTGTATATTTAATGTACAGTCTTTACAGCCTTGTGTTTCCTCGTTCATCTCGTCTTTGTGCTGCTCACAGGCCAACAGAGTGCCCTGGATCAACATCATATTTGTGCCACACGGTAAAGAAAATGACTCTGAAGCTAAAAGCCTCAAACATCAAATGCGGTGTTTGTTAATCTCTCACTTTCACACAGAAAGGTGAGCCATGTAATACAATGTCCCAAAGCAAACAGAGAGTCCACGGCGGATAAGAGGAGCCGTGTTTAAGCAGCCATTAGCAAGTGTTTGAGTTAAAGAAGCCATTTAGCAAAGCACTGCTGTCAGCGGCTATTTGCTCTGACGCTGCTTAAAGGCTGCTGGTTACACAGCCAGCGCAGGAAATGTCAATATTTTCAGAGGCCAGCGTGGAAAAGGAGATTGGCTGATAGCTGTTTCCCACATTCTTCCCACTTCCAACTGGTTTCCAGACTGATTGGCCACGAGGCCGGATGGACGTCCTGTGGGCTCCAGAGAGCATCAAATCACCCTCTGATGCTGCTTTTAGGGCCAAACAAAGCTTCGGTGCTGTCGTAAACATCCCTGGAATTTCTACATTTAAAAGAGAGCGTCAGAAGGTCCATTAGCATGCTAAAGCCAAGAATAAACAGGTCTGTTTGTTTAACACACAGCCCATAGATTTAAACATGCAAACACGGTTATTATAGTCTGCACCTGGACACTTCAGGTATTAGAATACAGCATCTCATTTTTATTTAATTTGGTGTGTGTCTTTAGATTATTGGAAAATGAACAGGCTGTATAGATATCATGGTGTAGAGAATTCTTCTGTTAGCAGTTTCTGTCAATTTTTCTCCTCCTGTCAAGTTTGCTCTCGCTGGGGAATCATTTTTTACTGCAGTATAAAAACCTGAACTTCTGAGAGAACTCGAAAATGTTCTCCATGCAGTGTGACAGTTTTAATGCCATAAATAATTATAAAAACTTTCATTTCTTGTTCTAATTTATTTTAAATCAATTAATATGTGCAACATTTTTCCACGTGCCCAAAGAGACACAAATAAATCTACATGCCATAGATTTTTTACTATTTTACAGGAGTTTTTCTCACCTCTCTGCACATCCATATATCTTCCAACAACCATTTTTGAGCCATTGATGCTGCATTTATTTTATTGCTCACGTGTGTTTACTTTCCTCTAAATATCTCTGATTTGTCTCCATTCTCAACTTCTATTTACTCAACATAATTACTGTCTGCAATTTGCCAAAGAATTTCTGATCAGTTTTTATGATTAGATCAAGGAGAGAAGCTTTGGAAAGCTGAAAATCCAACAATTATGTGTGTGGCTCTGATAAATGGTAGATTTTTGGTGATCAAAAAACAAAAAAACTTATCTTTAAAAACTGTCGGGTTTTGGGAGTTCAGAAGGTCAGATTTATTACAAACATGTCATAATCATTTAAATGGTTTAAGTCATTTTTAATACAAAAAATGTCAAAATTCTTTTATTCAAGCTTCTTAAAAATAAACATTTTCTGATTTCTTTCCTTCTCTGTGACAGAAAATGGAAAATAGACAAAACAGTGACTCAGCTATTGTCCATTTGCTTTTTATTCACATCTACTTTTGCACTTTTGGTACACCTGTTAATAGTTTGCAGACTTGTGTATTAATGTTGGACGGTGTTTTCCATTTATGTTGTTGTTTTATATGCAGCCGTTTCTTTTTCACATATTAAAAACCCCTAGAAACCTTACATCATAACGTAGTTCTTTTCCAGTAAATATGATCCTGGTTTTATATATATTCTGTTACTCAATGCTGATAATATAACATCCTCAGAAATATGAAACCAAACCTATTAAAACCCATCGTAGCAGGTTAACATAGGAAAGAAAATCCACGAAAGCTACTCTGCAGTAACACACCAACTTGTCTGTGTAGGTTCTCATTCATCCAGGTCATGGTTATCCAAAGCAGTTTAAATCAATCCACTGGAGTTCAAGAAAGTTCCTTGAAGACGTTTCACCTCTCATCCAAGAGGCTTCTTCAGTTCTGGTGGTGGTTGGTGTTGCCTCAGCTTTTAAACCTCTGTGAGGTGTGTCCAGGGCTGTTATTCCATCGACCGATACCAAAACTGATCTGACTACTCAACGATGGTCACTGATACTCCGATACCGATACAACGACCATCGTTGAGTAGTCAGATGAGTTTTGGTATCGGTCGTTGGAATAACAGCCCTGGACACACCTCACAGAGGTTTAAAAGCTGAGGCAACACCAACCACCACCAGAACTGAAGAAGCCTCTTGGATGAGAGGTGAAACGTCTTCAAGGAACTTTCTTAAAGTCCAGTGGATTGATTTAAACTACTTTGGATAACACACCAACTGTTGTGTATTTAAACTGTGAGACTTGAGGCCTCCAGCTCACCTTCAAAACACGTTAAAGGAAGCAGACGGTGGACGACCTAAATTTCTGAGGCCTCCAAATGCAAAGAGAAACGCTCGTATTTGATCATCCACTTCCAGTAACCAAATTGCCCTCTGCAGTCGATTTGCCACGTGCACGTCGCCCATTATGGCACACTTTGCAGCTTCATTTGCTGTGGAGTGAAAATGCAGCTATTTCAATCTTATGGAGACAATAATGACAGCTCATCATCCAGGCAGAAAAGCAGTTCATCAAATCAGTGACCTCATCATCCTGGTTGTCCAGGCGTTCACTGTGAAACGACACTGCAGAGACAGCAAGGCATCATGGGAAGCACAAGCTGTCTGCAGTCGGTGGCAGTGATGGAGCTGGCAGCGTTTGGAGGACTCATTTTACTCTGTTGTTTACATTTAGATCTGGAAAGTTACTCACAAAAAGAAAAAAGATTCATTTTTTTAACTGATGATAAATATCACATCAGGCTTAGTCTTAAAAAGATTAAATCTGAACACAAGCTCCTCAATAGAGCTGCAATTACAAACGATGCGTGTTTTCTGAAGGTGTTTAGCTCCATCTGCTGTTCAGGCTGAAAACTGCAGGTTAATGTGATCAGACAGGAGGTTTCACTGTTCATGTGTGGAATAAAGACACCAAAGTGCATCTTATTTATCCGTTACTTCTCACAGAAACATCAGATTATCCATCCATCCATTCTCTATCCACCGCTTTATCCTCACTAGGGTCATGGGGGGTGCTGGAGTCTATCCCAGCTGACTCTGGTGAAGGCAGGGGACACCCTGGACAGTTATGCCCGATTTGCCTGAAAATTGCATAGCATTAAATATAGATATTTTTGAAGATATACACTCCCTGTCAAAAGTTTTAGGACACTGTCTCATTCAAATAAAGTAGAACCTGTCCTACAACTTCTGACAGGGGGTGTATTTCATCACATGGATGTGATCAGAGCAGGACTCTGATCAGACATGTAAAGTTTCAGGCAGATTGGAGCATGTTCAGGGCATTTACACAGCATTTGAAATTTCATGGTGAAAGATCAAAATTCCAGAGGCCGCCACGGACACGCCCTTTGACTTTGTAAAAAGATTTTAATAACTTTGGATCATTAAGGCCTCCTGTATGTACTGGCCCAATTTGAGGTGAATTGGAGTTTCCCCCTAGGAGGAGTTCGCTCTAGAAAAAAATGAAAAATGGGCAAAATCTGACATTCAACGCATAATAGCTCACTTCCTGTTGGGTTTGGAATGTGGCTGTCACTGACTTTTTTGTTCAGCCTGATGTGCTGCATATGTGTACCAAATTTGGTAGATACACCCCCTGTCAAAAGTTGTAGGACAGGTTCTACTTTATTTGAATGAGAAAGTGTCCTAAAACTTTTGACAGGGGGTGTATGTGAAATCTTAGACGGATATACACACGTGAACAAAATTGTTGGTACCCCTCAGTTAAAGAAGGAAAAACCCACAATTCTCACTGAAATCACTTGAAACTCACAAAAGTAACAATAAATAAAAATTTATTGAAAATTAAATAATCAAAAACAGCCATTACTTTTGAATTGTTGATTAACATAATTATTTAAAAAAAACAAACTAATGAAACAGGCCTGGACAAAAATGATGGTACCTCTATAAAAGATTGAAAACTATTTGACCAGAGTGACATGATTAACTCAGGTGTGTCATTTAATTGACATCACAGGTGTTTCCAAACTCATAATCAGTCAGTCTGCCTATTTAAAGGGAGACAAGTAGTCACCCTGCTGTTTGGTGAAAAGGTGTGTACCACACTGAACATGGACAACAGAAAGCGAAGGAGAGAATTGTCCCAGGACATCCGAAAAAAAATGATAGACAAACATCTTAAAGGTAAAGGCTATAAGACCATCTCTAAACAGCTTGAAGTTCCTGTGACAACAGTGGCTCATATTATTCAGAAGTTCAAGACCCACGGGACAGTAGCCAACCTCCCTGGACGTGGCCGCAAGAGGAAAATTGATGACAAATTGAAGAGACGGATCGTTGGAATTGTATCCAAAGAGCCCAGAGCAACCTCCAAAGAAATTAAAGGTGAACTCCAAGGCCAAGGTACATCAGTGTCAGATCGCACCATTCGTCGTTGTTTGAGCCAAAGTGGACTTCATGGGAGACGACCAAGGAGGACACCACTGCTGAAAAAAACTCATAAAAAAGCCAGACTGGAATTTGCAAAAATGCATGTTGACAAGCCACAAAGCTTCTGGGAGAATGTCCTTTGGACAGATGAGACCAAACTGGAGCTTTTTGGTAAGGCACATCAACTCTATGTTCATAGACTCAAAAACCAAGCATACGAAGAAAAGAACACTGTCCCTACGGTGAAACATGGAGGAGGCTCAGTAATGTTTTGGGGCTGCTTTGCTGCATCTGGCACAGGGTGTCTTGAAAGTGTGCAAGGTACGATGAAATCTGAAGACTATCAAGGCATTCTGGAGAGAAATGTGCTGCCTAGTGTCAGAAAGCTTGGTCTCAGTCGCAGGTCATGGGTCTTCCAACAGGACAACGATCCAAAACACACAGCCAAAAACACCCAAGAATGGCTGAGAGAAAAGCGTTGGACTATTCTAAAGTGGCCTTCTATGAGCCCAGATCTGAATCCCATTGAACATATGTGGAAGGAGCTGAAACATGCCATTTGGAGAAGACACCCATCAAACCTGAGACAACTGGAGCTGTTTGCTCATGAGGAGTGGGCCAAAATACCTGTTGACAGCTGCAGAACGCTCATTGACAAATACAGAAATTGTTTAATTGCAGTGATTGCCTCAAAAGGTTGTGCAACAAAATATTAAGTTATGGGTACCATCATTTTTGTCCAGCCCTATTTCATTAGTTTGTTTTTTTAAAATAATTATGTTAATCAACAATTCAAAAGTGATGGCTGATTTTGATTATTTAATTTTCAATAAATTTTTATTTATTGTTACTTTTGTGAGTTTCAAGTGATTTCAGTGAGAATTGTGGGTTTTTCCTTCTTTAACTGAGGGGTACCAACAATTTTGTCCACGTGTGTATACCATTCAAGATTTAGCTGTCTACCAATATTTAATTTTTTTGTAGTACAACTTGCTCAATCAGGTATGGAAGTTCAAGGAAAACAACATTTTCGATTTTTATGACATACTACTTTATAATAAAAAAAATAACTATAAAAAGCTTAGTTTTTGTCATTTTAAGACATGCAACTACAAAAGGTGCAGAAAGTATCACTAGTTGACAATTTTTCCATTCGTGTTCAAAGATGAGACTTTTCATGACGGCTTCTATATTGTTTATATATATATATATATATATATACATACACACATTTCAATTTGATTCATTATTAGAGGTTGTTTGATCTACTTGCCCAATATTGTAGATTCTGAGTCAATTGAATGATGAAACAAAGGGGAAATGGCAGGTTTTTATCCTCAGTAGTGTCAGATATTGTAGTTCAAATATGCACAAAAACATTAAAATTACAGCACTCGATTTCGACGGTCGCCATTTGTGACGTTTTTTGTCGCAAATGGCGACCGTCGAAATCGAGCGCTCGATCGAGCTCAACCGCCCATCATGTTTTCTTCATGGAGGCAGCCACTTTGTATGATGTCGTCAACCTCCCATGATTTCCATCGCTCGCGGCGACCGTCTAAATCGAGCGCTGAAATCATCTCGGAAAGTCCTTGATTCATGAGTGTAAAATTCCACAGATGCAGTCTGACATATTTATAGTTTAGAAAAGTTTCAAGCCAGTGAGAGATGTTGGAGCAGAAGGCCACTGATGACTGGAGACAGAAAAAGCCAACAGTGTTTTGCTCTCATGAGTAAGCTTTGCTCAGCAAATTCGTTTAAATGAGCCTCTGTGGAGCAAAAACAACAAACACCACCATTCAGGAGGAGTGAAGAAAGAATCTGCTCCATAAAGAGGCTCAGATTTAGCACTTTGTGTTGGACGGAGGACCACGCAGATGCTACAACAATCTGTCAGCCAAAACTCAGTTTGTCCCAAACAGCGGCGTCCTCAAAGCTAAACGTTGTTGGAGTTTTAGTCCTCAGATTGGAGAAGCTGAGGACAGAGCCGCCAGTGTGAGCTTCTTCTACCTGCTGCTGTAGTTTGCTTTGACATTTCTCACCTGCTGACAGGCCGAAGATGTTGTACAAACAAGCAGAAAGTGTCGACTTGTCAGCGAAGCAAACTGAGCCTGAAAGTGAGCTTTGGACCGAGTTGCTGTGGCTCCAATTAAATGTAGGAAGAAATGTGTGTTTCCAGCAGAGTTTGTTGAGTTTAGGCAAAGTCTTCATAAACAAGTTTCAAAGCTTGGGAGTCAATACATAATTATGGGACTTTTTATATCATAGTCGACATTTTTGCTGTTTTCAGGCCTAAAACCAACATGGCCGCCTATAACCAAACACCACATGGCATTTTAGAGAAAGATTCAACTAAATATTATATATAAAACTGAGTAAAATGTAAAGTTATTTCTAAAGATATTGTAGTAAACCTGTTGACTATTTTACATTAAATAAGTCAGAAAGCCTTGGAGTGTGTCCAGTCTTTTCTTCAGGAGGAAATGACATCATGTGGAGCAGGTCACGTGATCTGGAATTAACACTTCCTGGAGGAGTTTTTGAAACGGGGAACCTCGTGGGAAGCAATTTCTCCGACACAGATTCAACTTCTTTATGTTCATGCAAAGTCTCCGTGCAGCAGCATCACCAGCTGGATGATGTTTAGCCGGATCGGGTTCTTTATTCTTCCACGTTTTCTCAGTAAGTAAAACAACACTGATCAAACTAACCCTGAGATTTCACTGCCGTTTCCCATCATACCATAAATTCAGAATCTTCATTACTGGATAAATAATAAATCACAATACTCTCTGGGACCAAGTCAGAAAATAGCACTTGTAAAGAATTACTGCCTCATACTGTTCTGTATGAAGCTCTAGAAGTCTGAATCTGTATTTTTGAGGCTGTCCTTGTCACGCTGCATTTTCAAGCCTTAAATAACCGGCCATGACCCTGACTGTCAATTTGACTCATGTGTTTCGCGGCAAATAAAAATACCATCTGGACATATTCAGAGGCTTTTAAAGAGTTAACCAGTCACCATCACTAAAGAGAATCTTTAAGATGAACTGAAACAAACCTGTGGAGCCAAAAAGAGAAGTTTTCTTTATCTGTTCAGCTTCTTAAAGACTTTCAAAGTTTTTTCTGTCTTTGTGGATGAAGAACTCATGAGCAGATTTTGTGTTAGAATAAATTTACTGCCACCAAAAAGCATGCTGTGCTGCATGTTAGGAGTTGTTTCAATAAGTCAAAGTAAAAAGCTTCAGAATACGTATTTACAGGTAGACGGGTGATTCCAGCAAAAACCTACAGAACAGCTAAATATTTACAGTTTCAGTTCTACACATGGTGATTCTTAAACTGTAGTTTGTGCTCAGTGCAGCATCCGGTAAACGAATGGCGCTTAAAAACATGCAATGACAAAGACAAACGCTATTCGAAAGCACAAATGTTCTCATCTTTGGGTAGCAATACAAGGCAGTGAAAAGTAATAAAGCATTTATTTTATCAAAGAATAGTCGTGTGCTTATTTAGAGTGTCCAAGTCTTCATGAAGCAATAACTCCAGCATTTAATAAGAAAAAAAAAAAGCACTGACCCAGCATATTATAAGAGGAAAATTCTACATGTTTTGGCTATAATTCAATAATTCACCCTAGTGATTTGTAAAATGATTAAATTTAGAACAAAATGTCTCAAAAAGCTGCATAGTTTCTCTTGGTTGTTCTAACAGTCAGTCAACATGTTGCTTGTTTTTTTTTAACGATGAAAAAAAAAAGGTCCTTCATACGAGCAGCCACTTAAGGCTTTCTGCGTCTGCAAGAAAGAAAAGAAAAAGTCCAAAACGTTAATAAAAATGATGTTAAATTGACAGGGTGAGTTCAGCAGGGCCGGACCGATTTAGTGGCCGGTTGATTAAATCAGTCGATTCTAGACCTTTTCAAAGTAATCTTCATCAGTCAGAGTTTTGAGGAATAAACGCCGATATATTCCTAATGTCAATGAAAGATTTATTTATACAGCACTTTAAAAGGCCTCTGGCTAAACAAAGTGCTTTACAGTAAAATAAATCAACAATAAACACAAAACAATAAGACAGTAAAATAAAACAGACAAAAAGGTGACTCTGCTCAGCCAAAGGCCAGAGTGAACAAGTGGGTCTTAAAACGTGTTTTAAAAATGGAGGTTATTCTCAAACCTCACAGAGAAGCGATGCGTTCCACAGCGTGGGAGAAACACTTAATTTCTCATAAAACAGTTAATGCTGTTCAGTGTCAGAGTCAGACAGAACGACGTCCTTACACAAAGACGTCATGAAATTAACGGCGCCGATGCAAGTGGCGGCCTCTACAGTAGCTCCGTCTATGATAGAGTTTAACTGTTTTTAGCCTTTTTTTGACTTTTTCAGAGTATATACTAACCTTTAATGTTACTAACCTGTCTTTTTGTTATTTTATGTTGTGTGTAAGCTGCTGAACACTTGAATTTCCCTCAGGATTAATAAAATAAGGAAGTATCTATCTATCCATCCATCCTGCTTCAGTTTAAATCTCTTTGCCATGTGTTACGACATTGGTCCTGCTTTTCATTTATGTTGCTACAGTTGCGCTAACCTAGCTTAAGTTGCGCCCTCTCTGTTTATGTTAGCAATAACATCGCTGTAGTTATGCTAAGATTTAGCATAGCGTTAGCTAACAGCTTAAAAGTCAGTAACTGCAGAAACAATGAAAGAGAACAAAATATCTGAGAGTCCAGAACATCACTCCATCAGCTGCTGTTGAGGATCATTTAAGGAGGTTTATTCAGTAAAATGATGAACATTACTGTCTGTCTTGATGTCACTGAGTTTTACTGAGAGAAAATCCTAGAATGTGACCTAAACTGGAACAGCAACTCACTGTACTGTTATGGAGGAACATTAGTGTCGTACTACTGGTGACCGTTAGATTTAAAACGCTGTCATAGACGACATGTTTTACATTTGAGAAAGGCTCTCTGGTTTTTATTTTGGTTCATATGAGTCTTGACTTCATGGTAAAGAAAATAATGGAGTGACGAAAACATGATTTAAGGGTAGCCCTTTAAGCTGCAGTCAATTTCAGCCATTTTCAGTACAAAAAAAAAAAAAAATCACTAATATTCTATTTGTAAATAAAAATATGACTAGAAATACTGGGAATATTGGACGCGCATTGCGAGGTGCATTTCCTTGAAAACGACCTATTCGTGGATTATATACCAACTTCAAGACATGTTTTGGACAAAATAGTTTACTGGCTTGTTTTGTCTGGATGTCCAAGGTTAGATTATGGCCGTTTTTTGTGGAATATTTTCATCTGTGTGTAATAATAAACCCGGAAATGTGAGTCGCGCTGTGTGCGTTGAAGCCGTGTATAGAGAACGGATGGATGGATATTCGTTGTTTGTCGGACAAATGTGTTTTTCCCACCCGCTGTGGTAATCACATCTGAAAGTGGTTTATACCGGCGGATTCATGAGAATCTAAGCTTTCCATCGGCGTATAGTGTTTGTATAATCGCGTTTGCAGTTTCAGACATTTAGCAAATTGCTTATGCAGATCTCAAAGTGTACCGCTGGCGGGACACTGAAGCGCAACGGGTTAAAGAAATAATGTTTTACAGGAACTTCACCTGTACTGTAACCTACCTCCAATCTGCAGCAACAAGAAGTACCAGACCAGATGTATTTTCATCTATAGATTGACTCTTTTTTTAAGGATATATAATTTTCCAGAGGTTTAGTGCTTTGTTGCATGTTTTTGTCTTGAAAATTCCTCTCTGTTGTGAAGTTAGACAAATTCTAAAGGACAGAAGGATTGTAAAACAGTAAAATGTTTTGCCTGTAATTCATATATTTGTTGGTATAAGTATTAAAGGATAAAAAAGTTATTTTATTCATATATTTTTAATTAATTGGACAATTATTCAGTTATCGGTATTTGTTTCTGCCAAATATCAGCATCAAACAATCCGTATCAGTCAGGTTGTAGTGTTCAGTACATTCATGGATACAAACTTATTTATTTATTTTTTTACTTACTTTTGATAACTTGTGTTTGACACTGGAACCTAATGGAAGGAAAAGGTATTAATACTTGAATATGTGTAGAAGAATACAGATTCAAATGTTCAGACAGCACAAGCAGAGTTTAACGTGTTTTTTTCTTTAACTTACTCTGTTTTCAATGTCGTCCACTGGAGCTGCTCCTTCTGCCGACCCTGATCGCCTCTTGCGACTGAAACAAAAAGGATGTCCAAGTCTATTTTTATCCAGACAAATCTTTTAAAGACTGACGCATCTTGAACTTGAGCTTACAAATCTGACTTGCAGTAGGTACAATTTAAACATTTAAAAAGTAAGTTTGTGCAAAAAAATTCAACGTAAAATGCATCTTAAAACAGCATTTTCTACTTCAGTGACAGAGGTATTGCACAAATATTGACCAAACTGTCAAAAATGAACACTGTTTAAAGAGGTTATCCCTCACATTGTGATGTGTATTTATATATACCAGAGGTGATTGATAAGTTTTGAGCCTGACCAAGAAAAAAGTAAAATTTAAACGATGCTTTATTTCTCAACATAATCCCCTTGCAAGTCCACACATTTCTTCCAGCGTCTCTGTAGCGCCTTGATCCCGTTCTCAAAGAAGGTCTTATCCTGCTCCTGTAGGAAGTCGTTTACCGCGGCTATGACGTCATCGTTTGTGGCGTAGTGGGTCCCAGCAAGGTGCCGTTTCATGCTTGGGAAAAGATGAAAGTCAGACGGAGCCAAATCTGGGGAATAAGGTGGATGCTGCACGAGTTCAAAGCCACATTGGTGAATGGCAGCCATGGCGACAACTGACTTGTGAACCGGAGCATCGTCCTGGTGGAACAGGACACCACGTCTGAGCATTCCACGGTGCTTTTCTTTAATTTTCTCCCTCAGTTGGCGTACCAGGGAAGCATAATATTGCCCATTGATGGTCAATTGATGGATCACAGCATGGTCACCAATTTGATCCATTTTGCTTGAATGACCTACCTCAGACTCTTCTGACATGTTGCTCTCTCAGAGAACAAAAGGTTTTCATTAACAAAGCGTCTTTTCTTGGTCAGGCTCAGAACTTATCAATCACCCCTCGTATATAAATACATCTGTGTGTGTACGTGTACTCCAGATGACATATTTTAGTACTTTGGTGTTTCTTGTATCAACATTTTTAAAAGTATAAGGGAACAAGATAGATTTGTCATTCAGAAATAATTAAAATGTTACTTTACATTTCAAGATATAACAGAGTCTGTAATAGTGACTTCATGCCGCTAAGTGAGCATTTAGTCCAAGTCTTAACTGTTTTATTTCACTATGTTATAAATAATGTTATATTGCTCTACGCACATCCATAGAAAAACAGAACCGTGTGGTACGTGGGTAAATTCTGTACCTGGGTCCTGTTGGACACTCCTGTTTTAGTGTCTCGATGTCGGTGAACTGCACAGCTTGTCCTCCGCCTCTGCTCCTAAAAACATTTCCCTGAAGAAGCAAATAGAAGTGTTAAACAAACATCCAAAAGGAGAATAAAGGAAAAGATTTAATCACATAGCAGGCAGCAGCGTCCCATTAATACAGAAAGCAGGAGCTCCCTGTGAAATCAGACGGAATGCAATTAAGTCAAATTTATTCAAGACATAAAATCTCAGACTGAGCAGTGAAGTGATTTTACCTTGATCAGTTTGGTCTCGATCTCCCCGTCCGAGGCGAGCTCTTGATGCCTAAGCACATACTTGTGGCATTTAGACAGAGCCTTCTCGTTGGGGGTCGACACCGTGATTGCATTGGGAATGATTGGCTGCATGACAGTGTCTAGGTCCAAATTAGAGGCCGGTTTGTGGTCTACCCATTTCTCCCCACTCGCAGAATGTGAGCGTCTTTGCCGTAGATGAACCGGAGGAGCCGTCTGGTGATCCCAGTGCAGAAAACAAACCAGTGCGTTAATCACATGTGACACCAGGTGAAGCTCATCGGGGTTAGTAGTGAAGGCTGATTACTAGGAGTTAGGGGCCGTTTACACAAGGACCATCTTAACAGAAAACGCAAAAGTGGCGTCTTGTCATTTCACGTTTAGACGAGCGGTTTTGAAGGAAATCTGCGTATATACGGTGACTCTATAGTGTGTGGAATTCCATTGGATATGCATGCCAGGCAGCTGGGTGGCGCTGTGATAAAACTCCACCATGTCTACGCGCATGCGTACTATCTCCCTTTTCGGATCTCCGCCGCGGTAAATGTTCATGAATGGAATCTGTACAGATTCTGTACGTTTGTTGGGACGACTCCTGTAGTGTACATAGAGCTGCCAGAGTTGCTTGAAGGTAGGAAGGATGGAAATAATCACACATCTTTGTTTACCTCCTTGTACCGGCCGGCAAACCAAAGCACCGGCGCACGTATGTGACGTAATCACGTACGCGACGTGGTCAGATCTTGGCAAAGTTTTGCGTTTTGCTGTTTAGACGGAAATGTAACGGCGGAGCGTTTTCTACTTTTCCACTCTGGAGGCCGGTTTCAAATTTTTGCGTTTTTAAGTCCCCAACACGCCGTCCTCGTATAAACGACAGGGTGTTTTATTGAAATATTTTGCCGTTTACACCTGCAAGCGTCCTCGTGTAAACGGCCCCTTAGACGGGTGTGAAAATATGTGTATGACTGGAAGCTGGATACTCAATGTTTAGAAATGCATTTTGCATTTTCAGAAAATTCTCCCCATGTAGACTCAAACCCCATCCAAAACAAAATACTTCCTGCTCTTCCAGTGATACATATTTTCAGAAAGTTACTAAAAGCACCCACTGCATTGAAAGAAGAATGTGCAAGCAAAGCAGCACAAAATCAGCGTGAAAATGAGTCCAAGCATGCAAAACTACAGTGAAAAACTAACTGAGGTTTTCCTGTGACAAAATGTACTTGAATTTAAACCAGTTATGTGTACCTGAACAATCTAAATCCAAACAACTGATAAGTAGAGATCATCAAGATCACGTCGATGACTTTAATTTGGTTGTTTCATCTCAAATCTTGAGGGGCCTTCTGCTCAATTATCTCAGATTTGATTTAAATGACTTTTTATACACACGTGGACAAAATTGTTGGTACCCCTCAGTTAAAGAAGGAAAAACCCACAATTCTCACTGAAATCACTTGAAACTCACAAAAGTAACAACAAAATAAAAATTTATTGAAAATTAAATAATCAAAAACAGCCATTACTTTTGAATTGTTGATTAACATAATTATTTAAAAAAACAAACTAATGAAACAGGCCTGGACAAAAATGATGGTACCTCTATAAAAGATTGAAAACTATTTGACCAGAGTGACATGATTAACTCAGGTGTGTCATTTAATTGACATCACAGGTGTTTCCAAACTCATAATCAGTCAGTCTGCCTATTTAAAGGGAGACAAGTAGTCACCCTGCTGTTTGGTGAAAAGGTGTGTACCACACTGAACATGGACAACAGAAAGCGAAGGAGAGAATTGTCCCAGGACATCCGAAAAAAAATGATAGACAAACATCTTAAAGGTAAAGGCTATAAGACCATCTCTAAACAGCTTGAAGTTCCTGTGACAACAGTGGCTCATATTATTCAGAAGTTCAAGACCCACGGGACAGTAGCCAACCTCCCTGGACGTGGCCGCAAGAGGAAAATTGATGACAAATTGAAGAGACGGATCGTTGGAATTGTATCCAAAGAGCCCAGAGCAACCTCCAAAGAAATTAAAGGTGAACTCCAAGGCCAAGGTACATCAGTGTCAGATCGCACCATTCGTCGTTGTTTGAGCCAAAGTGGACTTCATGGGAGACGACCAAGGAGGACACCACTGCTGAAAAAAACTCATAAAAAAGCCAGACTGGAATTTGCAAAAATGCATGTTGACAAGCCACAAAGCTTCTGGGAGAATGTCCTTTGGACAGATGAGACCAAACTGGAGCTTTTTGGTAAGGCACATCAACTCTATGTTCATAGACTCAAAAACCAAGCATACGAAGAAAAGAACACTGTCCCTACGGTGAAACATGGAGGAGGCTCAGTAATGCTTTGGGGCTGCTTTGCTGCATCTGGCACAGGGTGTCTTGAAAGTGTGCAAGGTACGATGAAATCTGAAGACTATCAAGGCATTCTGGAGAGAAATGTGCTGCCCAGTGTCAGAAAGCTTGGTCTCAGTCGCAGGTCATGGGTCTTCCAACAGGACAACCATCCAAAACACACAGCCAAAAACACCCAAGAATGGCTGAGAGAAAAGCGTTGGACTATTCTAAAGTGGCCTTCTATGAGCCCAGATCTGAATCCCATTGAACATATGTGGAAGGAGCTGAAACATGCCATTTGGAGAAGACACCCATCAAACCTGAGACAACTGGAGCTGTTTGCTCATGAGGAGTGGGCCAAAATACCTGTTGACAGCTGCAGAACGCTCATTGACAAATACAGAAATCGTTTAATTGCAGTGATTGCCTCAAAAGGTTGTGCAACAAAATATTAAGTTGTGGGTACCATCATTTTTGTCCAGCCCTATTTCATTAGTTTGTTTTTTTAAATAATTATGTTAATCAACAATTCAAAAGTGATGGCTGATTTTGATGATTTAATTTTCAATAAATTTTTATTTATTGTTACTTTTGTGAGTTTCAAGTGATTTCAGTGAGAATTGTGGGTTTTTCCTTCTTTAACTGAGGGGTACCAACAATTTTGTCCACGTGTGTAATCAACTACAGATAATGAAAACAACACCTGTGAATTTTAAATCGTTCACCTTCAGCACATTTTATTGAAAAGACACGATGATGAGAGCTTTACGTCTCCAAAGACTGATGGCCACAGTCTGAACATCAGTCAGGGTTTTAATTGGCAGCATAATGTGGCTTTGCACTTATAAAGTTCTAAATAAATCTCAGTGGAGAAGGTCGCTATCATACATCCTGACTCTTCTTCTCTCCTAAACCTTCTGATTCATCTTTGGTTTTGCCAATATAAGTTTTGTTTTAGGTGCTGGACCATTTAATGAAGCTTCTGAGCTGTTTTTTTTTTTATTGTATTTGATGATTGGAAATGAAATGTCAGAAGTGCTAACATCAGCCTAATAGATCTGTTGGACTTCACTGCTGTTTTGTTTAATTTATTATTTGAAAGGATGGTGGAAAAAGAGAAATACTGGCAGTAATTCAGTATTTCATTCATTCTGGGCCCAGACTATTGTGCAGTATATACTAACACCATGATAAAATACAGATTAGCTGCAGATGTTCACCAAAAGTTTTGCAAGAGGTCAAATATCTGTGGAAAAGCTGCTTTAAATTTTGTGGGTTGACGCTCGATGCGGCACAGAAAAAACAGCTACTAAAATCTAAGCTGTTCCATAATAAAAAACAAAAATATGTAGAGCAATGTCTCAGTAAAAAGGAATGAAAATGTCAAAAGCAGATATCCATGCTGTGGGACGCAAGATTTTTTCTGCAAACCGAGTAAATCAGAAATGATCCTATTACTCCTTCACAGTGCAGCTGTATAGTAATAATCCAGTGGTGCTTTTGTTTTTTTCTGCCTATTTTGGCCTATTTTTATCAACACTTAAGTATTTATTAATTACTGTACATGCAAATTGCTGCTGCTGTTACTACTTACCAGTGGTTTATGGTCACGTAAATATTTGTGTGTGTTTGTTTCAATATTTAGTGAGTTTTTGTCACTTTAAGTGTGAGATAATACAGTACAAGGAAAAAGCAATTCTAGAGAGCAGTTGGCAAAAGAGACAACTACAAACATGAGATAACTACTCATAAGGCTTAAGATGCAAGGCAAGAGGATCTACAAGTGTGACAGATCGGTCTGCCTTAAAGCCAGGATAAAAGAAACGCAGAGGATTCTACTTGAAGCATTTCTAAACAAGCACACGTCTACTGACGAGTCTACGAGTGCAGGTCTACACTACAAGATTAAACTACAGGCTTGCAGAGAAAATCTATTCCTAAGCACATCTATGCCCTCACACACACTGACCCTGGTGCCTGCCTCTAGGTCTAGCCCATAGACAAGCGTGGCAGCGGGGGCCTCAGTGCCTGGAGCCCGGCGCTGGCCTCTCCTGCGACCCACGCTGCTGGTGCCGTGGTACTGAGCGGGAGTCCGGCTCCTGTACTGGGGGGTCCCGGGGAGTCTAGCCTGGCTGCTCGATTCTACAGGGAACCTCTGCTCCCAGTCAGAGATGCAGGAGGCTACTGAAGGGTAGGATGAAGATGAAGAGGAGGAGGAGGAGGAGGAGGAGGAGGAGGAGGGGGTGGAGGTGGGGTGAGGGTCCTGAACTGCCCTAACACTGGCTCGATTTTGGCGGGAGGGAGTTTGGCTGAAGTCCTGGAAAGTGATGATGGAACGGGGGCCAAGCATCGTGGATGTTAACAGGGCGACACACAGCAGAAAAAGAGGGTGATGTTGTGTTCAAGATTATCACAATAATGATAATTAGCAACATGCAAAAATTTCCACATTGATTGAAGCTGAAAGACAGTGATTTAGTGCGCACTGGTGAGCAGGACGATGAGCGACTTACGGGATGTGGTGACGGTGAAGCGGACCTCTTCTGGGCGGCGTTGCGATCTCTCTCCCTAGACGGCCTCTCTGGCTTCTCTGGACCGCTGCTGCTGCCTCCGCCACCGTTGCTGCTGCTGCTCTCAGTCACTATGGCTTTAAGCTGCTTCAGCTTCTCATCCTTCACCCACAACTTGTTCTGCATCTCCAGCTGCTTGGCGGTCACTCGTCTCTCCTGATGGGAAAAGACACGAAAGAACAGTCTCGTGATTTATTCCTACATGATGAAAACCTCAGATATAGGAGCCCACATTTCTAATTTCTAAATGAACAGTAGGGCTGCATGATTGTGGACAAACTGCTAATTATTTGGGTGAATAATTGCAGGTATTTGTCGATTTTCTATCTAAGTAAACATCAGATTTTATTTCCTTGTTGCTACACTGTTAATGTAGAAATATTTGCATCAAATACAGCTTCTACCATGGTCTCCTCACGCACTGAAGATCTGCTCATCAATAGACTCTACAGTTGACTTAAATGCCTCACATGCAGGCTTTGGTAGATGTTGATTCAGGAGTTGTGCACAGACAAGCCTCTAGTGTCCCAGCTTAGTTACTGCAAGAACAAAAACTACTTTGAAAAGACTGAGATCAGGTTTACCCAGACTAAAACCAAGAGATTCAACCAACACGGGCCGTTTTTTTCAGTATAATTCATATGAAACTCAATCATGAAAAGCCAAAAACAATATGGGAGTTAATTGTGCAGTAAGTTAATTTCACCTGATGAAGGTTTGAGGAGGGAATCCTGGTAAATATATTCACATTATTTAGCATTTTTGTTTTATTCAAAAGGTAAATTTTACTAAAATGCGTCACATCACAAAACGATGACACTGGTAAAAGCTATATCCTTAAAGAGTGACCTTAAATTAATTCAAATAAATATTTATGATGGCAGAGTTTCAGAATTAATTGGCAAAAGGCATAATTATCGCTACGTATTTCTGTGTAGCGGCCCTCCACTCATTAAATCAGGTTTAGGCTGATTAGGTGGATTGTGTTGGGCCTTTTGGGGCCTTTTTTTGTACTGACAGACAGTGGGGCTGCATAGTGGATCGGTGGTTGGCACTGTCCCCTTACAGGTAGAAGATCCCCGGTTTGCCTTCCTGAGATCTTTCTCCATGTTCTCCCTGTGCATGCGTGGGTTTTCTCCGGGTTCTCCAGCTTCCTCCCACAGTCCAAAAACATGCTGAGGTTAATTGATGATTCCAAATTGTCTACAGATGTGAATGTAAGTGTGACTGATTGTGTCCATGTGAAGCACGGTGACAGACTGGTAACCTGTCCAGGGTGTCCCCTGCCTTCACCCTAAGACAGCTGAGGATTAAGCGGTGTAGATAATGGATGGATGACAAGCATTGAGAGAGAGAGACATTAAAGTGGGGAGAAGAATGAAGGAAGGACCTGCAGCAAAGAACCATCAGCTGGACTTAGGGCTGGGCGATATGGCCAAAAAATAAAATCTCGATTTTTTTTTTTTTTTTAGTCATCTTGGATGATTATGATTTTAATGGATTTTTGTTGTTTCTTGCGGTCTGTTTGCTATGGCTAGTGCTAGCCATGCTGCACTCCCGTAGCTGCAGCACTCTTCCCATTCTTTAGGATGCCTCTGCTGGAGGTGCTGAAAGAGGTTAGTTGTGCTGCTACTCTTGGTTTTCACAGTACTTTTGCAAACCTTGCACATGACTGTAGTTTGCTCTGTGTCAGTCTTGTCAAAGCCGAACCACTTCCATATAATCGATGTAACATGAGGCCCTTTTCTGGCGACCAACTCTTCGTCTGCTGTTCTGTCCGCCATGACGGGGGTGTGAGTGTTTTGGTGGAAGGAGATGAGAGGCGGAAGCAAACGCCAGTGCGCAAGTCGTGAAAGGCAGAAGAAGAATCTGTATTGTTATATATTTAAGCTCGCCTCGATTTTACGATTTGGCAAATTTTCAAATAGTCAGGTTTTAAAAAGGCGAATTAATTCGATTTATCGCCCAGCCCTACCCTTAGTAGATCAGTTTTGATACTCTCACCAACATGTCAGGTGCATCTTCCAACAGTGTGTTTGATCCAAGTTTAAAGAGTGAAGGAAGTAAATTATCCTTCTCACAATGCTGTCTGCTTTTTCCATCTGTTTGAGGACTGACAGTATTTTCCTCTAAATATGAAGCCGACAGCGCAGCTTGGAAACAACACAGACGGTAGTATTTAATACGTGCCCAATCCCTGTATCCAAACCAAACACTGAGGCAGCTGTCTATGGTTCCACTTACACACTCCTTCTCCCACTTCAGCTTGGTGTCTGACACCATCCCCTGCATGCGCTGCTCCATGCGCTTCCTCTCCGACAGCTCCTTCTGCAGCCTCTGCTCTCGGGTCTCCAGCTCCTGCTGAAGGGAGCGTTTGTCGTGCTCGTACATGTCCGTTGTCTTCTGCAGGATATCGATCTGAAGAGGAGGACCGGTCGTGTGAGAAAAGTGTAAATATGCGCTTCTCTTTAAAAATATAAGTGAATGATCAAACCTTGTATTCCAGCGTTTTGGACTTTTTCTCTAACCGCTCTATCTCCGATCTCTGGCTGAGGATGAGTTTGTCTTTTTCGTTCAGTTTGCTTCGCTGTTCGTGGAGGAAGGTGTCCTTTGCATTGAGCTGGCTGTCGAACTGTTGAAGTGTTGACTTTAGCGAAGTGGCTGTAGGTAGAAAACATAATGATGGAAGTAATAAAATCAATTGCTCATGTAGGCAGCAAAAAAATACACACAATGACCAGTAAAACCTTCAATCCCAAAGCAATGACTGCAAACATTACTGATGCATCATTGTGGTACTGAATAAATGGATTTCTGCTTAATTTCAATACTGACACAGGTATCTGTATAAGCAAACAACTCTTTGTGGACGTAGAAAAATGGCCGGTACCGGTGTTATTGAACTGTTCTGCCATCATCTGACGAACGCGATGCCTCCTCTCCAGAACCTCAATCAGTCGGGGCAGCGTCTGATCATCAGCTGGATCGACCAGCTCACTGCTAGGCAGAGCTGGAAGGCTTTCTATGAGCCGATTCATCAGAGCAGGGTCATCTGATGTGGAAATAAGGCATGTAAAAAAGGTAAACATGGCAATAAAATGATTAAGATACTGTACATCAGGGGTGTCAAACTCATTTTAGTTCTGGTTCCATATTCAGCCCAATTTGATCTCAAGTGGACCGTTCAGTAAAAACACAGCATAATAATCTATAGATGACAAGAACTCCACATTTATCCACTGTTTAGTGTAAAAAAAGTTCACATTTAGGGAATTATCTTTTTGCAAAAAATGATAAACAACCTGAAATTTCTTAAGAAAATAAATTCAATTTCATCCACATTCATCCTCAGTTTATCATTTCCACATTAAAACTTCCAGAACAGTGTCTAAAAAGGAACACAACATTTAGTCACAGGCATCAATATATTATACTTTATGATCAAACAACAAAAGTCAGACAAAAAAAAAAACAACAAAAAAAGATAAAATAATTACAAAAATGAGACAAAATGGCAAAAACGAGAAACAAGATGACAAAAAATGTGACAAATGACACGAAACAAAACAAAAAAAAAGAAAAAAATGAAACAAAGAAGCTGCAAAAATGGACAAAGGACAAAAAATTACACAAATGGGACAAAAAAATGACAAAAGCAAGAAACAAAACGACAAAAATAGACTAACACCACAAGCAAGAAGAGAAAACAAAATGACAAAGACGACACAAAACAAAGAATAAAGTGAAACACAAAATGACAAAAATTAGAAAAAATGACAAAAACCCCTGCTGTACATAAAACAGCACAAACTCTGAAACTCCGATTTGCCATGTTTCAATGTAGTGGACTTTAGAGTGATTTACCGCCGTTACTGGGACCTCCTCGTTCTTCCAGACGACGGGACAGTTCATCTTTGAACGCCTGGTTTCTGTATCGGCGTCCTGCAGCGAGGCCACAGATGGGCCGGTCGACTGGCCGCGCTACCTCCACCTCCTGGGTCATCTCGGCAAAGCGCATCACCAGCTGCAGCACAGAAAAACGATGCGCAATTAAAATGGACCACAAACTCACAATGTAAACTTTTTAGGGCAATTCGTAATGCCAGTCTTATGTCTCGATTGAAAAGCGGTTTGGTTCAATGGGCTGTCCCGAATAGTGGTTTCTGGCCTCCGAATATTCGGGCCCTAATAAAGACGAATATCTGGAAATTCGTTCCGCCCCGTAACGTCCGGGGGGGCGCGCGGCGACGGAGACGGAGAAGAGGGGCCGAATAGTCGGATCCGTTCGTGTGGTTCGTGCGGCGGCAGAGACGGCCCGAATAGTCGGAACCGTTCGTCTGGTCTTCCGGGTCCACATTTTGCCCTCGTTTAGTCTTTAGTTAAACTGAAGAATTCCCAAACAGCAGAGGTCTTCAGCATCTTGTCTTGTGTTTATGCAACAAAGTGAAGCGTGACGTCAGAGTCGGCAGCAACCCGGCCATTCGGGTGGAGGTAAGAAACACGAATGGAGGAACCGAGATGAGCCGAAGAACACGACGAGATGAGTCGATGTGGGCCAAAGGCGAAGGGAAGACAGTAATACTGCATATTCTTTCCGCCCGGTGACGTCCGGGGGGGGGGGGCGAATATTTGGATACCAAAATTAATATCTGGATAGTGCCGTAGCGAACGAATATTCGGGATATTCGGGTCCAGCCCTATGTCTACAACTAAACTGTGAATCTTGTTGAGTTTCAGTGTGAACTGAAACTCAACAAGTGTGAACTGAAACTCAACAGTGTGAACTGAAACTCAAATACACAGATCCGGGGCGGATCTGTGTATTTTGTTGACAATCTGTGAGTGTGTGTTCAGCAACTTGTACACATTTGTTGCGATCTTCCAAAGAACAAGAGACATTAAAAAAGCAAACATCTTACCATAGTTTCTTCATAATCGTCGGCCTTTGGGTTGACACAAACAACCATCCGGACTTTTCCTTCACCGTCAAAGTAGTTTTTAAAAAGATGTGTAAGTTTAGAGTCCCTGTACGGCACCATCTGCAAAAAAATGAAAGCTCTGATCACTGCTACGAATTAAGCTCACACAACAAGAAAGTAAAACAGAAAAATGACAATGATGACAAGATGTTAAAATATCAACCTTATTAGTTCCACACATCTGGTTTTCACGGAGCACTTCTATACATGTGCGCAGATTCATCAGGGACTGGTTGATATTACCTGTAAATCAGACATCAGCAGAGATGTTTAGCGTCTCAACAGATGTCATTACTACTTACACTAAAATAACTGTTGGGGAATGAGGAAAAAAAAAAAGCATCTTTAGAGAAAAGCCCACAGAAACACGACGCCCTGACCTGCTTCCCGAAGGCGGCTTCCTTCAGCTCTGGTTCTGCTGGTCCTCTCACTGCCTGCCAGGTCCACCAGACACAGCTGGCTCACATTCACCTGGTTTTTGTCCTGTGTTTCAGTAACATCCTGTCAGTATCCGCACACATCAGTAGAAATATTGTGGGTGCTTTTTAAGTTAAAATTAGCTAAAATGATTTTTTTTAAAGAGTATCACTAGATTTAATTTAATAACCACTTATAAAAAAAAAACAACCAGAATTATAATGCTTAAATACAAAAAGCAGAATTTCTTCCATTTGTTGGAATTGCGTCTCGCCTGCAGGATGTGATCCCCGTCAGCATCCAGAGGAGCTTGTGCCAGCTTCACGGTGAACACGCTGTGGGAGCGACTGGATTCACGATTGAGCTGAGTGTTGGCGATCCTCCTTTTCTTTTGCCCTGCAGACAGGCCAAACCATTAATACCGTGTCGCAATAAAAAGGTCCGTGTGGAACATTTGGAACTGGTAAATGCTGCTAGAACTCCAGCATCTCAGACAAAAACAATAGATAAATAAAAATAGAGAAATAAATAAATAAATGTGGAAATAAATAAATAAGGAAATATAAAGAGAAATAAATAAAAAACAGAAAAGGTAAAAGCAAAGACAATTTTCCTTTTTATTTATTTATTTCTCTTTATATTTCCACATTTATTTATTTCTCTTTATATTTCCACATTTATTTATTTCTCTTTATATTTCCACATTTATATATTTCTCTTTATATTTCCACATTTATATATTTCTCTTTATATTTCCACATTTATATATTTCTTTCTCTTTATATTTCCACATTTATCTTTTTTTGTGTGTTTAATTTGGCACTCCTGTGACTCCATAGACAGCATGTGAGCCGGAAACAGAAAATAAAAGTTCTTATCACCACTCACCCTTCCAAAAAACTTCAAACGCCTCCTCTGTTGATTTCACCTCCACTTCTGTACAACCAGCGACATACATGTTGTGGTTCTGGTCTTCACGCAGAATCTTGGATTGAGGCGGTCTGAAACGAGTTAATGTAAACAGTCAACACACACCAACGATAGAACGCAGTGTTAAGGTGCTTTAGTAAAACAAGCAGCAAAAGCTACACGACAAAGAACTGATGTTAGTGTCAGAATTAAAATTAAATACAATCAAGGGAGAAGCACAAACACATTCAGGGGTACAGACACATGCACACGAGCTTCAGCCATTCAGGGACGTTACACGTCTCCACGGCAACAGCAACAAGTCAGGGCCAGTCCTTTAAGACAACAGCCATCGAAATGACACAAAGCTAGCACGCTACGCCGATGCTATTCACAGGGCTCTGGATTAATGGGATGGAAACGCACTGATGACCTATACGACAGATCAGCTACGGCCGAGTTATGACAGCACTAGTAACACTATTGTACCGGCCACATACACAAACTCATTGTTCCGTGCGGGCGTGCCTCCACCGAGCCACCTGACAAAAACAGGATTTGTAAAAGTACAAATTGTCAAACTAAATCTGCACATACAACACAGTCACAATGCCTGTAAAACACAACGACAACCCGAACATTTGTGGCATTCATTAGCTGGGCGTAACAGTGAATCTGCACATCCTGAGGTTGACAAAAACTTCAACTTGACACAGTGTTTCAAAAAGCTAATCCCTTCTTACTTTGGTCTGATCGGGTCATACGGAGTCTCTTCAAGCAGATCGTAGATGTAGTTGTTGTAGATCTCGATGTAGGACACAAACACGCTGTAACAACAGTCGTCGTCGACGCTCTCACATTTACAGGCTTCCTCTGAGCTGATCATATCTGCAAACTCTGGATCGGCCTTCTGCCTGGGAAACAAAACGCAAGCAGTTTAATAACTAGCATGTATTTCCATTCAGTTTCCTCCAATTTCATCACTACGCGTGAAGATGACACCTATAGAAAGTAAGAGGTGATTAAATGACTCCTAGCTACCTGGAGGAGGGAGTTTTGGGCACAGATTGCTGACTGTCCCGCTTCTGTCTCTCCAGCAGAGCGTCGACTTGACTCTGAATCTCCAACCCGTTCTTGTCATCTGGTTTAAACACCTTTAGAAGACAGAAACACATCTAAAATAAATATCCCATGCCCTCTTCAACAATCTATACTAATGAGTCAGTGGCAGGCGTACAAATCTTTTGGCCTGAAAGGGACCGACGCTGTTGAAGAGCATGTCCAGAGAGCGGGGCAGGAGTCCACCTTCACCAGGTGAGCCGGTCATCGTGAAGGTCTTACCGCTTCCAGTAACACCGTATGTAAACAGAAGACCTGTAAAGACGGGACATCAAATGACTCCATGTTACAGAGGATTAGGCCTGCTGCTGTGATATCTAAGAAAGAGAAAATACGATTATGTGAATCCCAAGAATTAGAGAACAAAAGTACATAGAAACTAGGGCTGGACCAGAATATCCGGATATTAATTTTGGTATCCGAATACCCCCCCCTCCCCCCTCCCGCCTTCGGATGTCACTGGGCGGAAATAATATGCAGCGTTACTTTCTTCCCTCTGCCTTCGGCCCACATCGGCTCATCTCGTCCTGTGATCACATAAACATATACACATATGTCGATGTGATCACCCCCTCCTCCCCCCAGACGAAAATATTCGGAGCTCGTCCCTTCCCTTCACCTTCGGCCCACTTCGGCTCATCCCGTCGTGTTCTTCGGCTCATTTCGGCTCCTCCATTCATGTTTGTAAACACCGAATGGCCGGGTTGCTGCCGACTCTGACGTCACGCTTCACTTCGTTGCATAAACACAAGACAAGATGCTGAAGACCTCTGCTGTTTGGGAATTCTTCAGTTTAACTAAAGAGGGCAAAATGTGGACCCGGGAGACCAGACGAACGGATCCCCCCGGTCGGACGTTACGGGGCGGAATGAATATCCGGATATTCGTCTTTAATAGGGCCCGAATATTCGGAGGCCAGAAACCACTATTCAGCCCTAATAGAAACAGATAAATGCAGCTAGAAATAATTTGTGTGGATTGTGAATTTCTAAATGTCTGATGATACCTTTTAACAATTGTTCTGTTGATGAACTAACTCTTTAAGGAAAGGATAAATGGTCGGTTTTCTATATTTCTTGCCTCTAGAAATGATTAACTTACCATTTTTACAATGAATGAGGTCCTCTACTAGGGGCTTGGCAATGTCCTCAAACAGCTCAATTTGAGAGGTATTAATGCCAAATACTTTCTTGAAGGAGTACTGCGTCTGTGACAAACAGAAAGAACAGGACAAGTAACCAGATCGGTTATTATTCGAACACATAAAACTTGTTTGCATCCAAGAAAGTCTGAAGTCTCTGCAGAATAAAACCAGTCTGATTGATTTTTGGTTCAATATTGCAGTGATTTTATTTATTTATTTTAATTTTATGGCTGAATAACAAAAAAAAAAAATCAAAGTACAGCAAATCAGTGACTTTGAAAAACAATCAGAACACACTAACCTCCTTGTATTCCCCGTTGCGGTTGGCTTTGAGGCCATCGGGAGCGTGCAGCTGAATGGTGGAGCTGCTGATCATCTCAACACAGCACTCCTCATCTTCTCCTCCTAGTGGACGGATACGGCAGTATACCTGCAGGACAAACATTTTAAAATCAGCGACTTCCAAACAGAAATGCTTTAATATCCGGATTAAAAGTCTATTAGTTGAACAGCAGGGAAAGCCTCACAGGACTGCAACTAACAATTGCTTTCATTGTTGAGTGATCTTCATATGATTTTCCTGATGAACCATTTGGCCTCTGAAACACTAGAAAGCAGTGAGAAATGTACGTCGCACAGTCTACAGTACTCCAAAATAGGAAAGATATTCAGTTTACTATGACTTAGGACAGGATTACCTGCAAATCACCACAAATGGTAGTCCGTAACTGAGCAAGGATTGACATTTTTGATTTAAAAATTGCACAAAGTAATCAATTATCATAAGAGCTGCTGAATATTTTGTTGACTAACAGCTGCAGCTCAAAAGAAATACATTAAATATGTATGAAAGTACAAAAATAAAACCTTTCATTTGTGCTTAGAAATGGAGGCATGCTTTGCTTCTACTGCACTGCGCTGTGATATTGTTCCAGTGTGATGATTCATGAGTAAAACATGTCCACTCACCCCTACAGGATCTTTATCTACGTTGGCTGCCTTCTTGGGTCCAGGCCTGCGAGGAGTCTTCCCTTTGCTGTAAGTGACAAAACAATGGATTATTATCAAATACTGCTTCCTGATTGCCTTCCTTTTACTGTTAGATATAATAACTGATATTCTAGATAATTCACCTATTTGACCAAAAACAACTAACTGAAATATTCTCAAAATAATTTACTACCAAAAACAGGGAAAATATGTCACAATATTGAATCATAAATGAAGCACTGCCCCAATCTTACACTCTGCAGATGCTAGGGAACATGCTCACAGTCGTGCTTTTAATATTTTTGTAGAACCAGCCCAATAAAGACGCATTTCACAATCACATTTGTATCTTACAGTCGTAGCCTGAAGTATGTGAAGATGACCTGGTTCGTGTTCTGAGGACAGAAACATACGTGTTTTTGGCTTTGTGTGTTGTCATGTGGAGAGAAGGAAAGGCTTTTCTCAAATTGAGGGAAAAAAAACAAAAAACTTTCTTTTCTCCAAAAATGTTTTTATTGAGAAAAGTAATGAGATCACATCAATGAGAAATACAATCCATTTTCCTTTTTAATATGCATACATACAAGCACGCAGGCATGAATGCATACATGCACAGATATATGCCAACACTTAAACACACCTACGAACACAAAAGCAAAATCAACTAAGAACTGGTTAGAATTTAAAGCAAGACAAGCATGAGGGATCCCAAATAGGGAAGGCTGCAAATTCACTCCAAGAACAGTGGACATAATATTAAAACACCTGGTCCAAAAATCATTTAGAGCCATGCAAAGAAAAAACAAATGGCTGAGGAGACAAAGAGAGCCATGCCATTTATCACATTCATCTTCCACTTCTGGATAGATTACAGAAAAGACCTTAAACTGAATAAGTCCTAGACGAACACAAGAGGTGGTAGACCGTATCCTGTCTATAGCATGATGCCAGAGGTTTTCACTGAATTGGATTCCCATTTCCTTTTCCCATGTATTCTTAATTTTGGCACTAGAATGACTACTTGAAGACAAAATGAAGTTGTATATGATGGAAATGAAACCTTTCTGATGAGGACTGTGTGAGAGCAAGTTTTCAAAAAAAAAATTATCATCTTAAAAAGTCTTCACCTGTCGGTACAGGGCCAAATCAAAAATGCACATGTATACAACCACAGAAGCATATGGTCAGGCTGAACTATCTGGAGAAAATATCTACTTTATTTCTGACTGATATTGCAACACTGTGATCGGGTGACACTCATTACACTATCAGAAGTGTTTCACTCCCATAAAAAAGACAGTATGAATCTACACTGTACTGTAGAATATTCCAATGGATATGTGTATTACTTTGTTGCACTAAAAACAGCATCATCAGCATTATCATTATGCACTACGGTGTTTATATATTAATTTCTAGCTTGTAAATATCTGTATATATTGTGTTTATTTTTGTTCTGTTCTATAGTTTTTTTTATTATTATTCTCTTTCCTGATTCCTAGGGTGACACCAACAGCCAAAACCAAATTCTTTTGTATGTTTTATAAATACTTGGCCATGAAAGCTGATTCTGAATTTAAAAAAAAAAAAACACCAGTAAACCCTGAACCAGACGTGCTACACAACATACTAGTACATTATAAAACGCAGCATTTGCGTCTAATTTCTTCTCATTTAAAAGGTGATTTCGATTTTAAATAAATTAATTGTTCTGCCCCCAATATGTGGTTGGGAAAACTGTCGGTTACTGTGTAATTAGCAACATCGCATTATGTAATGTGTAAATGAACTACTCTGAACAGGTAGGCTAACTAGCTAGCTCAGTTAGCTCAGGTGCAACTCGATCAACAAAACATGCAAATTTAACACTACATCTGCAACGTTCAGCTGCATTACTTCACGGTGTTCAAAAAAAGTTATCAACCAGCGTTATGGGTTGTTGAAAAGGGAATTCTGAGTTCAGATGTTGAGCAGCTGCCACACACAGTCCGATGTTAGCTAGCTACAAGCTAACGTCACTTAGCTGTACCTAACCGAACTCACCTTCCGCTACAATTCATAAAGAGAGCAACCGCTAAATAACCAAACGCATCTAAGAAATAAGTTGCGGAAATAATATGACACCCTTCGTAGTCTGAATGTGTCAAATGTGTATAGAGTTAAATGGAAGATAAGTTAATACTGACCCGGGTCGCTGCATTGTTTGTGTCGGTGAACTCCTCCGCTGTTCTCTGGAGCCGCTTCTCGATTTTAAAATTTCCCTCTGAGACGTTGACCTGACCCTCACACATCTTAGCCAATCAGAGCGCAGACAGAAGGCCTTGCAGCGGAAGTCCCGCCTCCACTACCTGTTAGCTGCTATGGCCAGCTGGTCCTGGATCAGCTGAATCCTCAACACTGACGACACAACTCGTTCCAGGGGATATTTATCATTTCAGAAAACTTTTTAACTTCTTTTCTGCAGAAAGATTCCAGATAGAACATCTGATGTAAATCTCTGAAACTCAAGCATTGATCTAAATTATATATTTGTTTCTCATTTGTAAGCTGTTGCTAGTAACCTTGTGATCAAGAAAATAATCTTTTTCCTATTGTTCTTGTTGTGTATTTTTTATCTATATAACATTAATACTTGTAGGAAAACACTCATGCTGCAACAAAGGATGGACAGTGGTAGGTTTGGTTCATAGTTTATTTTAAAAGCTCATAATAAATAACTTTGTACTTAAATACTTTCAGTTTTGCATTAACGGATGTTGTAACAGCATCTACTGGGACACAAACATAAATCATCTGAGAGAAATAAATTACTCTGAAAACATGAAATCATACATTATTAGTCAATAAAGCTTCCGTGTATTTACTTGTTAATTTGCAGGCAGCACAAACTCAAAAGCAAAAACATCCAACATTCATCATCAAAAGCGCTTCATTTGTTTTATTCATGTGAGCGGCGTCTCCTTTCATAAGCTGTGTGCAATCATTAGAAATATAAAAAGGTACAGTGTCTTAATTTAGTATAAACATTTTAAATTGACAGAGAAATTAAAATTCTACACAGTTTCTATTCCCTGAAGTCTTTTCATACACCACATGTGTGGAAATCAAAGAATGGAACATATTAAAAAAAACAAATCCTCAAAATCGTAGCTAAATGTAGCTAAGATGCTACATTTGTAGCTTTATGTAGTTTCCTTAGAAACATTTAGATTCATTACATATTGTGGTAACAAATGTTCTGTTAAATTTCTATTGTAAGTTTGTACAACTTACATCCAATACAGTCAAAATTCACTTAAACATGACAGCAGCTCCTCATAGCTCAGTAGTACTCTGAGCAGTGTTTTCATATTACCCATAATGCCTCTCTTCAGTCGTCTGGATGTCCTGTGATGAGCTGGTTCCCCTCAGCAGCAAGGCTGGGGTTTGGCTGAGGCCTTCTTTGGACCTTTCCCATGATCTTTTTCTTTGCAGACGGGAGCAGAGAGGAGAGGCAGACTGAAGAGGGCGATGATGGCCAAATTGAGCAGCACACAAAGCAGTGCCGGACCTCCCGAGTTGGCAAATGTGATGGGAAATGAGTTCTGGACGAGCCAGGGCCGCCGTGCCACCATGTCCTGCTCCATGGCCTGCATCTGGAAGTGGGTGCCCAGGATTCCGCAGATGTGGAAGAGCTGGTGGCTGTGACCTGCAGAGGGAGCAGTCGAGTCACGTTTGAAGAGAAGCAGATTCAAACAAATCCAGCAGAGGCGGTTATGCATTAGCATTATTCCACAATGTTTAACACAACTGAGAGAATACGTTCTGTGTTAATGTAAATCCAGACCGTCCACCAAGTTGAAGTTAATCTTACAGCAGGTGTACCTAAACGCACCGTATAAAAACATGCAAGTCATTTTGTGTCTGCATGTTCATATCATGCATTTTTATGTTTTAGTTTTCATTTATTTAATTATTATTATAGATTTTCATTGCTTGCATTGAGGGTCTCAACTTCTCCACCGCTGATTTTTTGACTTTGATTATTCGTTTGTGTAGATTCTCAGTCATCTAGGTCGTTTTAACCCTTAAAGCTCCAGTAAAAATCAACTGGACTTCTCTTTCAGGACGCTTCATCTCTCATTCAAGAGGCTTCTTCAGTTCTTAGGATGACTGAGAATCGACACAAAATGATTTTATTACTTCAGTAGTTTTAATCACTCATTTTTAAGTTAGGTAGTTTAGGTAGTCTTTGAGGGGCCATATAAATTAATTACTCTTAACTTAAAATTAACCATAACTATCATCACAACATAATAAATTTTGTTTCTATAACAAAAAAAGACTTTCAAAAACCTCTCAAGTGAAAATCAAGGTTTTGTGTTTTTTTTACCTTGTTAACACATCCATATGTTGTCTTTTATATGAGATGGTATTTAATGAGCAAAACAAACATGACAGAGCATTTCCGCCCTGAAACTGAACTGAGCACAGACTTCCAGGGTTTCATACGGAGCACACCTGTAGAACCAAACCTGTCGCCTTCCAGGGTGGAGTTTCCTGTATCTTTATTCTTCTTCAGAAAAGGTTTATGGTTTACTCTTGTCATTAATAATAATGGATTAGATTTATATAGCACTTTTCTATTCAGGCATACTCAAAGCACTTCACAACGGATCCATTATTCATTCACTCATACATTCTCACTCTGGTGGTGGTAAGCTACATTTGTAGCCACAGCTGCCCTAAGCGTGGCTGCCAATCCTACGGCCCCTCCGACCACCACCAACATTTACACACATTCATACACCAGTGTGAGTAGCCGCACTGGAGGCAAGGTGGGTGAAGTGTCTTGCCCAAGGACACAACAGAACATGACTAGGCGAGAATCAAACCGCCGACCCTTCAATCATTGGACGACCCGCTTTACCACCTGATCCACAGCCGCCTCATTGTGTTGGGTGGAGGGAGAGGCATTCTGTACGTTCACACTTTGCAGAGGAAGCAGCGTTGTAGAGTTACAGCTAAGATAAGTCTGTTTGGGAGTGCTTGACACATTTTGCGATCTAATACCAGTTGAGATGGTTCGAGATGGTTTGGGATGAGATGGACCGCAGAGTTAAGGTAAAAGGGACAACAAGTGCTCAGCATCTCTAGAAACTCCTTCAAGACTGTTGGAAAACCATGAAGCTCATCCAGAGAATGCCAAGAGTGTGCAAAGCAGGAATCAAAGCAAAGGGTGGCTACTTTGAAGAATCTAAAATATAAAACATGTTTTAACTTATTTCAGAGTTTCTTGTTTACTACATAATTCCATGTGTGTCCATTCATAGTTTTGATGCCTTCAGTGAGAATCTACAATGTAAGTAGTCATGAAAATAAAGAAAAAAACACATTAAATTTGAAGAAACTTTAACACAGTTTGGGCCAACTGGGGGCTCAAATTTTGAATTTATGTTCTTTTTACACTGTTCTGGCTCTTTTGTGCTTAGTTTGTTCATCTGTCTTTTACCACTGAGCAGGCAGTATATGGTGTGTTTTTACACAAAACAAAATCAAACGCCTGCTGTGACTGGAAACCCTGAGAAAGACCAGAATGAATCAGATCATTAAGGCCAAAACAAAACAAATGGCCCAAAGCAGAGCTGAGTGGAGCAGCAGAGTAAGTCTCTGTAGGTTTGCTGAGCAGAAAAATCAGCGTTCACAGAAAGCAGTCCTGAGATCAGTCTTACCGATGTAGTCGAAGCTGCCGGGTGCCAGACGCTCAGGTAGATGAGTGGCGAACAGAAAGGCGGTGAGGAAAGCCAAGGCGATGTGTTTGTAGTGGAGGATGTTGGTACCGTTATCAGTGCAGCCTTCTCCTACACAGAGGAAAACCTGTGAACGCAACACACAGAGAGCACAGTGAAAGCACCGCCAGGATTATTCACAAAGCAGGAAACAGTTTTCAGTACGTTCAGACCTCTAATGAGGGTTATTTGCCAGTGAAGCTGCTGGGTGGGTTTAGTGCAACGATCAATTACAATTAAACCAAAGGAGAAAGAGAGAGAGAACGATTGTCCACAGCTTGGTGACACACCTGGAAGATCATAAAAAAGGGTTTCAATTTGAAAAGCCCAAACTATATATCCAAAAGTAGAGCTCAAAAAATGTGTTTCTTGTATTCAGATATCTACAATAAAGATTTAAATTCCTACTGTTAGGTCCACAATATGATTCTGCAAAATATAAAAACTACAAACAATACGTTGTCTCCTTCCTTAATAGTTTCCTCTTTTTAGGATGCACTTTTTTGCACTAAAACAAAGGGAAATATTTGGAGTTGTGGTTATTTATCGGTTATTATGTTATGATTTTACTGGAGATAGAACTGAGTTGGATGTGGACCCTGAACTAACCAGTGTGACACTCCATCATCATGTTCAGAAAAGCGTTCTCGAAAGCTTAATCCTGCTACAACAGGCCATCAGGGAACACTGCTGCCATGAGGGTTGTGCATCGACTATAATGATGTTCAGGGAGGTGGTATCAACACATGAATGTCAGAATCCGGTAGAGCATTGTTCCTATCCAAAGATGCACCGCTTTGGACACAATAATATAGTCAAGTCATTGTTTGGTCCTTATCCAAGTCTCCCAAACTCGTAGATTACTCATTTTTCCCTTTTCCAACACATAAACCTCACCTGATGGTGAAAAAGAGATAATCACTGTTACTGTTTCACCTATCAGTGGTTTTAATGTTGTGGTTGATTGTTATAAATGTTCTGAAGTCTAATTTTCAGTAACTAGGCATCACTTTTCACCTCCCATGGAAACAAAACAAAGACCAGATTCACATCATATACGTCATATTACAACTTCTTTCACATTTGAAACTGCTGCTAAATTATGTTTTAAATTATTTCTACTTTAAATAACATTACATACAAGATAACACTAATAATATGTGGAAGTGTGGAACACCAGAGCCAGAAGATAAATGTCAGATTTTGTGGTCTACTTCCTCACTCAGTATTTTGTTTTAGGGTCATTCCATATCATTTCAACCAGTGGTCTCCACCTGACCCTCTCAGATTTTGCTAAGTTTTTACATACATTTAGTACATTATATATGATGGGAAAATCCAAAATTTGAATGCTTTATTGTCATTAGTTTCAAAGTTATGGCCATTTGAAGTTGGTAGGGGGTACCCTATTATTGCAGCCAAAATTAAGACTTGAAATTTTCCATTACACAAAAACTAAACAAAGGTCAACATTAAACATAGAAGGGTTTATAGAAGCAAGTTGTGCTTGGTGTCAAAATTTAGGGAGATTCCTGTAATTTCACATGATGTCTTTTATTCTTTGATACCACCTATCCCACATGCTGATGTTGACCTTTGAATCTGAAGGTCAGACAGATATTTTTGATTTTTAGCTGTTCATATTTCATGCATTACATACCATAGCACTTTCATTTTATACAGATCCAATCCTTAGATAGCCAAATTATGCCACATAAAATCTCTAATGGATATGATGATCAGTTTTTGTGTAATGGGTGGCCAAATGTAGCAGTTTAGAAGTTTGTGATGGATAAAATCGCAACTTTGTCATTCTCTGTAACATGCAATTATAAATATAAAGTAAGTATTTTCACATTTCTGAGGACTATAGGTCACTGTGAAATGATTCTGAAAATTTCAGATCTCTCTCTTTTGTTGTTCAGAAGTTATAGAAGTCTGAAAATGGTCGAAAATTTCAAGTCTTAATTTTGGCTGCAATTTTAGGGTACCCCCTACCTACTTCAAATGGCCATAACTTTGAAACTAATGACAATAAAGCATTCAAATTTTGGATTTTCCCATCATATATAATGTACTAAATGTATGTAAAAACTTAGCAAAATCTGAGAGGGTCAGGTGGGAAATTTTCTTAGAATTGGTTGATTTCATACGGAATGACCCTTTAACTGTAAAGGTGGACAAGACCCTGTAAGTAACATTTAACATTTCTGCCTCTGTGCATCCCATAACATGCATCCCGTGTGCAGGAACACACGTGTGAAGCATCCCTACCCTGTAGAACAGAGGAATGTTGTCGAACAGGTAGGGGTAGGCGAAGGCCGCCACACGCAGGAGTTTGCTGAAGTTTGGGCTCCAGTATTCAGGGAATCTAAAAGGAAAGAAAGAAAAGAAGAACATGTGATCTTTAAAGAATGACAAACAGTTGAGGAATTATTCCTCATGGTTACACTGTTACAGCTGCGGAGAAAGCTATGGAAGAAAGCAAATTATACCACCGAAATGTGACAATTATGTAGGAAGTGGTCATTTAAAATCATGATTTATGATTGTAGAGTAAATGACTGAGTAGAGTAGTAAAGAAATGTGTAGAAAAATCTGATTTTCACAAAATAATAGTTAACCTTGTGACAAACTGGTTTGATTAAAACATAAAAGCAACTCAAATTTCCCCAATTTCAGATAAAAAGATGAGTACAGTCGTGAAGAAATGCGTTAGAAAAATCAGAATTTGAACAAAATAAAAGCTGACAAGTTGTGACATTTGAAAAAACTGAAATAAAATGGCATATTTTCTACGCAGAACATAAGTGTTATGCTCACTTTTAAAAACATTTATTATTATCATATGTATGTGCTAAAAAACTATTACTCTGCATTCCTTCAGTTCTCCAGTGTCCTACAATGGAAGAAAATGTTTTAAAATTGTACTAATATGATAAAAATGTGCCATAAAGGGTCTAGATATGCATGAGTCGCACATATATCTCATTAATGATCACTTTTACATTGTTTTTATTGCATTTTGCTCTCATATACAATGTGTCTTTGTGAAAAAAAAACTCAGTCATAAAGTGTCCTGTGCAAACTGAGCGTACTGATGAGCAAAAATCCCCAATGTGCAGCAGCTGGCAGGTTGTTTGTACTGGAGGAGTAATTTAGAAGTCTGATGGCCTGCAGATAAAACCTTTAATTTCACACTCCTGTTCCCCGAAGTGGAGCGCTGTGAACTTTCCTCATGACTTTCCCTACATTGTTTGATACCTTAATTATATTTTATTCTGTTGCAACAGAAGCCAGAGAGTCAGGCTGGTCCCAGAACATGTTTTTCTGCTCTTTGTGTCCGACCTGCTGAGCTGAAACTACGACTGCTCCACTCAGGGCAACACCCTTCATATCAAACAGAGAGTTGCACAACGGTGTCTTTGAAATCCCAGTTAACAACGTCTGTGGGATCGAGTCTGTCTGAGGGAATGCCAGTAAAAAAAAAAAAGAAAGAAAAAAAAAAAGACGCATGCATGTTTATAAAGCAGGTAATGACACTTTTCTAATGCTACCGGCACATTTAGGAAGATTAAAGAGACAGAAGGAGCAGAATTTTAGCAAATTCTTTACCTCTTCATGACGTTGTGACTATACTGTAGGAATGGAAAGCCGAGCCTTAGCGGTGGGAGAGATGAGTTAAAGAACAATTATTAGCTTTGCCAGACTCAGAGCAGAAAGCAGGAAGTAAATGTGTTCATAGTTGTACATGGAATAGTGACAAAACAAACTCTTACATTTCCAGAGTTTTATTTGTCGGAATAATTCGGATTTTAATGCAAACCACACCCTGCATTGTGCTTTACATCCCAACCACAGTGTTTGGTCGGATCTGTGTGATTCATTTACTCAAAAACACCCAGAAGAAGTCACATTAGAGTGTTTTCTGGTGTGATGTAAAAACACATTTCTCAACAAGTGAGGATGAAACCACAACTGAACATAAATTATTGAGGTCCTCTGGTCCAGCTCTGCTCTCTGCCCCCAGAGTCACAACCGAAAATGGAGAAGCAGCTGTCAGATTTTATGCTCTACACATCTGAAAGTTTAAATGCATTTCATTCATTTAAATCACATGTGGGCCATATCCAGCCCCCGAGATGATTTTACATTGATTTATTATTATTGTTATTAATATGAAGCGCTGATAACAAACAAACTACAGATCCCATAATGCAGCGCAACAGCTGCCTTGCCAAATGCAGGCATGAACTAACCGTGACGTCACCCGTTGGTTTCAACGCTGAGAAAATGAAGCCCGGATTTTGCTACTTCCTGGTCGCCGTTTTGGATTTTTTGGAGCCAGTGACGTAAAAAGCGTCATCAAACAGACTGGACCGGAGAGAAACTAGGGGCAGGATTGGCTGAGGACTCTCTTATCCCACCCACCGCAAAGAAAACTGAATGTTTTGATTTGTTACTTTTACTTTTGTGGAAAAGCATCATTTTTATTTCATTTTTTCATGTTTTTTTTGCAGCATGTTCATAGTTATAACTTTTAAAATTTTGACAACAGACATTTTGATAGAGAACAAAGTATTTCAAGTTATATAAAGTTTAAGTTTATTTATTGTGGAATAATATTCCTGTCTGTTTTTATTCTTATTTATGTTCCAAAAACATTTACTTTTAGTGTGTTCAATAAATGTTTATCCTGTTCGGCCCACGACCTAAAGTGTGCTTTGAGTTGTGGCCCCCGGTGTAACTGAGTTTGACACCCCTGCAGAAAAGCAGGTAAAACTCCAACAGACAGAATGCCACTGACAGACCCGGCTTCCGTATCGCTGCCATCTGCTGTAAGCGCCGAGTCGCGGTGCTGCGTCACGCCGTCTGCTCCGAATGAGACGGAGCGCCCCTAGCAGACAATGTGGGAACTGCAGTTTGATCAAACAAAGGCAGTAGGAATGTAGGTCATAATTTTTTGAATAATATTTACCTCCGCCAGGAGGTTATGTAATCACCGGAGTTTGTTTGTCTGTCCGTCTGTGTGTGTGTGTGTGTGTGTGTGTCTGTCTGTCTGTTAACAGCATAACTCAAAAAGTCATGGACGGTTTTTCACCAAATTTCTACAGGATGTCCGGAAGAGCAAGAGTAAGAATCGATTAGATTTTGGAGGTGATCCGAATCACCGTCTGGATCCAGGAATTTTTTGAAGGTCGAAGGACAATTGAGAAATGGCGGCCATCTCTCAATTGTCCAGACAGACACACACACACACACACGCACACAGACGGACAGACAAACGGCATGGCGGAGGTATGCGCTCTCCGAGTGCTTTTCTAGTTGATATTGCAGATGTATTCCACGGGCCGGGTCGGACCCCCCGGCGGTCCGGTACCGGTCCACGGACCGTACGTGTGACCCCTCCGCACACAGTATACATTACAAGTAATACTCTCAACCTGTGTGCGGAGGGGTCACACGTACGGTCCTGTAAGCATTAGCAGTAGCTGTGGAGGTTAACATCTGAACCGTACCTGGAGTAACAGGCCAGGAAGGTGCAGATGACGGTGTTGAACACAGCGATGGGGACGTACCACCGGTGGAAGGAGCTGCTCACCCATTTATCAGGGAAAACGTAAGCCGAGTAGATGATCGCTGAACCTGCAGCAGGACAGAACAAGAGTGTAAAACGTTATCTGTGCACTCCAGTCTGAGAGATATATCATCTATGGTATCTTATTTTGTACCAACAAAGGAGACAAAATAGGATAAATACAGAATTTTAAAGATTTATTGTATGTAAATCTGTTAAAAATATAATTATTTTATGGACATTTACCCTTATTTTTACCAGTTTTACTTTTTTGTCACTCTTGCGTTCAGATTTTCAGTGTTTTTTAGAGATCATTTTTTACAGTGTAGCAGAGAATGCAGAGAATGCAGTGAATAGTTTTAAACAGTTTCAGTTGTTGAAATGACTCATGTGACCATGCTTCAATAAGCAGCATGCACCTGTCACTGTGACATTCTTCTGTCTCTGTACATCATCTATGATGAACTTAGTTCTCGCTCTGCAGCATAACTGAAGACATTCGTGCTTCTTCAGGTACTGGACATCTGTCTCAGTGTTACATAAACACACAGGTTTAAATGGGATTATTCTCTGCACGTTCTCAGGTGAATAATTTGCTGCAGGGTCAATATATAACTGTGGGACTTTTTGTATCATAGTTGACATTTTTGCTGTTTTCAGGCCTAAAATCAACATCACCGCCTAAAACCAAACACCACATGGCATTTTAGAGAAAGATTCTTCAACAGATTATATATACAATTGAGTAAAATTGAAATGTGAAGTTATTTCTAAAGATATTGTAGTAAACCTGTTAACTACTTCAGTTTAAATAAGTCAGAAAGCCTTGGAGTCTGGTCAGTCTTTTCTTAATTAACACACTTCCTGGAGAGGTGTTTTTGGAACGAGGAACTTAGTGGAAAGAGATTTCTCTGACAGATACAATTAGTTATTTTGTGCTATAAAATAACACAAATGACGACAAAAAAATACACAAAATAACTCAACGAGACACAAAATGATCACAAAAAGATACAAAATGACAGGAGACACACAAAATAACTACAGAAAGTTGCAAAATTACCACAGGCAGACTGAAGACAGCTGCAAAGAGATGCAAAATGACCAAAAAAGAAACAAAATGAACACAAAGACACACAAAACAACCACAAAAAGACACAAAATGACCACAAAAATGCAAAAAATGACACAAAATGACCACAGAAAAACACAAAATGACGAGAGACACACAAAATAACTACAGAAAATCGCAAAATAACCACAGAGACACACAAAAAGACCACAAAAACACCTATAAAGCTAAGCTGTCATTATGGATCATTTTGAAGTCATTCTGGACGGGTCGATATATAATTGCGGGACTTTTTGCAACATAGTTGACATTTTGGTGACATCCAGTCATTTTTTATTAATAAGTGATTGTTTCCATAATAAGTAATTATGGAATGGAATCAATCCCTTATTAATAAACATAAAAAGCATCAGTTTTTTGAAAACTTTTATTAAAAATGTATGCAAGATTTATCCTACGGACATCAGAAGTCCCTCAGTTACAGATTGACACTTCAAAATCACTGCAAATGTTTGTTTTACTACTGGATTTGCTACACTTCCTGCTTATTCTTGAGTAGCATCATGTGCACATTCAGAGCTCAGTATATTTATCAGGACCGCTCGGTGCCGTTCCTCTCTGGGTTCTGTCGATCCTCCAACACTCACCCAAACTGTAGAAACTGAGGGCGCCGTAGTCAAAGAAGAAGCAGATGTGTCGGGCCCGAGCCGACATGGTGCTGAAGGTGTGAGCACAGCTGGACGCCAGCGGGTAGATGCAGCAGGAGAGCAGGAAGACGACCAGCGGCCAGACGAAGGAGTTCTGCCAGGGAGTCTGCATCAGCACCACCGTCACCAGCTTCCAGAAGAAATACCTGCCGGCAGAAACACGGCGGGTTAATGACGATTAGCCGGACGCAGCAGCAATCACATGTTTCAATAAGATATCAGCAAAAACAAAATGAGGCTGAGACATCATAGAGAGGATTACACAATTAGAAGGAGTGTCTTTAGTCAGACTTATGTCATTTCTACAAACCTGATAATCATATTTATATCAGTGAAGCAACTATTTTTACCAGGAAGTCAAACATGCAGACGACTTTGTAAAGTGTACAAATTACAGAAAAGACATTAACTGCAGATTTATAAAACTATAAATTTAAAATTATTTCTCGACCTTGACAAGTTGTTTAGATCATAAAGTACTAGATTGTTCTTTGTTCTTTCATTGTTTTGTGTATCATTTTTGTCATTTTGTCTCGCATCTGTTGTCAGGCTACTTCTTTGTCGTTTTGTTTCTCACTTTTCAAGTGGCTCTTCATAAATATATATATATATATATACACTGCCCACAATAAAAGGCCACTCTGAAAGGTGCAGTTTTATCACACAGCACAATGCCATAGATGTGGCAAGATTTGAGGGAGCGTGCAATTGGCATGCTGACAGCAGGAATGTCAACCAGAGCTGTTGCACGTGTATTGAATGTTCATTTCTCTACCATAACTCTACCATCATTTTATTGTGGGCAGTCTAAGGAACACCTGTGCACTAATCATGGTGTCTAATCAGCATCTTGATATGGCACACCTGTGAGGTGGGATGGATTATCTCAGCAAAGGAGAAGTGCTCACTGTCACAGATTTAGACAGATTTGTGAACAATATTTGAGAGAAATAGTGAGATTGTGTATGTGGAAAAAGTTTTAGATCTTTGAGTTCATCTCATAAAAAATGGGAGCAAAAACAAAAGGGCTGCGTTTATGTTTTTGTTGAGTGTACATATATATATATATATATATATATACACATACATATATATATATACACATACATATATATATATATATATACATACATATATATATATATATATATATATATATATATACATACATACATATGCTGAATTTTTGCAACAGTGGGTTTTACAGGGTTAAATCTATTTACAAAACAGGTACGTGAGCAGTCAGGTACTCAGTCTGTAGTAGTATCACTAGTAGTACTACTATAGTATCTGCACATATTTGAACAACTGGTACACACATTAAATATAGGTGTGATCACAGTTAAACATGTCATTTTTACATTTCTGTTTGCTGAAGGATTAAACAAACACTTTACAACACATCAGTCACTAAGCTCCAGAGGTGTCGGCCTCCCTAACCTGGACAGAAAACACGCTAGCTGTTTCCACACGCTTCCAGTCATTATGCTAAGCTAAGCTAAGCTAACTGCCTCTCTGCTGCAGCTGTACAGACGTGAGCGTAGGATCCATCTTTAATCTGAGCACGACTGCAAATAAGAGTCTTTCCAGAAGTGTCAGTTTTTCAGCTAATCAAAGTGGAATATTTAAAGAGCTTTTTGCTGGGAGGCAAAAGTAAACACTGAATCATTAAAGGAGTCTGAGAGCAGATTAATAATCAGCAAAACCACACAGCAGCAGGACTGTGTGTGTTCAGTTAGCATCCCTGTCAAAAGCAGCAAAGATGTTAATAATAAAGGATAAAATACATTATTGCTCAATTAAATCGTGCGTTTGCCAGAAACTGTCATGTACAGAACACTTAACGCTTCTTCACAGATAACTTCATCTTATCAGGAGGCTGCAGTGTGAGTTGTGCGTTGCTGTTTCCACGTCTCAGTGCACCTCATTAACAAATCAACGTTATTTGTGCTTTAACCCGTCACTGAGCGCTTAACTAATTAGGGCAATTCATGTGAAAGCCTCAAGCACAGATCAGCTCATTAGCGTCCGGAGATCTGCACTGAGCGTCTCGACATGAACACCCCTGTGCCCCTTAGCATGTCCTGAACACACACACACACACACACACACACACACACACACACACACACACACACACACACACACACACACACACACACACACACACACACACACACACACACACAGTCAAAACAACTAGCATCAGGGAGGAAGTGGTGTGCAGCCGGTGGGAGCAGAAACCTCTGTTGGAACTTAATGGAGCTCCAGACAGAGACAAAGAAAGAAGGTCTAGTTTAATATGACTTTTATGTACAGCTGATTAAGTGTAAAACTTATTTTTACTCCACGGAGCTATGTGATGATAAGTGTACGTGAGTCTTGTCTGTGCGCAACATTACTCAAAAACAGACCAACAGATTTGGATGAAATTTTCAGAGAAGGTCAGAAATGACCCAAGGACCAAGTGATCAGATTCTGGCAGTGATGCTGCCTATAGTCTGGATCCACGGATTGGTTAAAGATTTCTGTATCATTGCCAGATAGCGGCACAGCATCACTGTAACCATGACAACAAGTGAACTCTACATCAGCTGATTGTGATTCTACTACAAATCCACCTCTGAGGACTTATCAGGACTTATCCATCAGAAATAATCCAAAGAACAACCGATTAAACTGTGGGGGTGTTTCTGAGTCCCGTCAATTCCCGCTGCCGGCTACATATTTAGGTCATGTGATCCGGTATCCATACATAACGTACACATGCAGAACACATGCCTGTGCTCAGCGCAAGGTCATTTTGTTCGTGGGTACATCTATATTAAATGGACACATTCTATGATGCTGTGACTTCTGATCATCAAAAACTCATAAAAAATAAATGCTGCATTTCTGACGATGACATATGGGGGAATGAGCAGCCTTGGAGGAGGACTGCGCTCTCTGAGTGCTTTTCTTTTTTTCTTTTTGTGCCACTAGCTTCAAAGTTTTTACGTAGACGAACAAGCCAGCAAGTGAATTTCCAATTAATCGCAGTTTTTAGATTTGATCAGCTCCATCACATTGCTTCTGCAGGGTTCTCACCAGGAATTTTTTTACAGCATAACAGCAGGTCCTCCCGTGCGCGCATGCGCAATAGCCTTCATTAAATCTCACGAGCGGCCGGCTCAGATGTCAGCCAATGAGCGTCACGCAGATGCTCCAAATGCTCATGATTTAGGTCACTATTCACCATACATGGCATCACGGAAACAACCAAGACATGCAAATTGTAACCCCAAGATTGGAAACAACTCTTAATTTTAGACGTTAGGGTCAATCGACAGGAAAGTACGGCTGAGGTGGGGAGACATAAATTAACCTAGATAGGCACCCAGTCGATAAAAACAAACGCACATGGCGTTATCTGTCAAAATAACAGTGTAGCGGAACTAATCACAGTGTAATCTTTTAAACTGACAGCGTAACGGCCCGTTACGATAGCGTAACGGGCCGTTACGCTGAAATGCGCTGGCGAGAACCCTGTTCTGTTGCTGCTACACCCAAACATTATAAAAACCGGATTCATTGCATATCGTTTACTTACAAACAAACCTCCATGAAGGTTGAGTTTTGCTGTTGACAGGGAGGCAGAGCGACGCTGCAGGAGGTCACAGAGGGTTGCCTGGATGTCGACTTCAAAACAAACCCGTCTGCATGCTCAGTCTTTGTCATAGCACTGGATTATATTCAAACTGACAGCTGAAGGTCCTGTGAGTGATTTGGCATATATATATGCAGAGATACACTACCAGTGAACAGGTTGGACACACATCACATTCAGTGGTTTTTATCTAATTATTTTATACATTTTAGATTAATACTGAAGACAGAGAAACTACAAAAGCATACACGTGGAATTATGCTGTAAAAAAAGTGTTAATCTTCAGTATTAATCTACAACGTAGAAAATAATACAAACAAATTAAAAGCACTGAATGAGAAGCTGTGTCCAGTTGTGTGTGTATATATATATATATATATATATATGCATGTATATTGCATTAAGACTCACTCTTACATCTTAAGTGCAATATCTAGTCTAGTCAGAGCTAAAAACACTAAACAAATCCTAAAAAAGCCATTAAAAATTTGAAATTGACTGATTCCATAAAAATAAGAAATTTTAAGTACTGGGTGATTTTGGTAGAATTTAGTTTATAGACAGATTTTTTTTTTTTACAAAGTCTTTCCTTGTTCCTCTGCTTTCCTGGTTTCTGCTGGGTGTGAGCAGTAAATACTATAAATAGTGTCAGAGCTCCCTTCTCATCCCCTGTCTTTCCCATCTGGCATCCCAAATACCTCTTTCCCCTTCTCTCCCCCTCTCCTGTTCCTCTGCCCTGTCTGTCTTGCTGTCTCCCATCCACTCCTCTGCCTTGTCTCTCCCTCTGCAGCTCGGTGCCTGAGTGGAGTCTTGCTTCTCAGCTGACTCCACTCAGGCAATCAACCACCTCCACGGCTCCCGGACAGCTGACGATCATCGACCTGATTACACACCTCTGCAATAAGAACCGGCTCATCCTTCCACTCCCTGCCAGATTGTTGAACCAAGACACCTCAGTCAGTTCACTCTCTAACCCTCTGTTAAGCTCTGTTTAAGTTTCCCTTTTCTTATTTTGCTTTCTCCTGCTCCTCACCTAGATCAGCTCTCCCCAACCCAGTCATCACCGGTTTTTCCCTCCTGGACCCTCCTGCTCATGCCTGGACTCCCTATTCCTGCCTGGACCCTCATTCCTGCCTGGACCCCTTCTGTCCCTGCCTGGATTCCCCCCGTTCCTGGCCAGAACCCCCCCACTACACCAGCCGCTCCTGCACTCTGGTTTTCCCCTCACCGAGCCATTATTCACCCCTCCAACAATAAAACTCCTCCTCAGTTCCACCAGCCTTGGCAGTGTGGCTTTCTGTTCGGGTCCGCCTTCTGAGAGCGTGACAAATAGTCTGTCAATGTGCCAGAAATCCTGAAATAAATCTTCTGTCTACACAAAATGCCCATATGTCCCTCAACACAATGATATGATTTTAGACCATTCTAAATACTTTGTTGTCCTACAAGTTGAACGAGTTGTGTGAGATTCCTTCTTGACGAAGAAATGGTTCGTCGCTTCCTGGCGTGAAAACATAAACTCTCTGCTTTGCTCACTGACAGTCTGCAGAATTGTGCATTTAGTGTGACGAAATCAAAACACAAGAGTACCTCACACGCCACTAAATTACATTTTTAATCACATTGCAGGGAATCTTTGAAATCGTGTCGATAAAGTGATTCGTTTCCTCTCTGACTTAAGTAGGACTGTATATTGATGTTAAAAACCTGAATTTTAATGCACATGGCATGTAGCAAAAACAACTTTGTGAATCTTAAGACTGTAAAAAATGCTTTTTGCCAGTTGTTACCAGGTGGGCAGAAAGTGAGTCCAGATGTTGAGCGTCTCGTTGGTCATCTGGAAGAGGCTGAGGATGCAGTCTGTGGCTGAGCTGCGAGGATGTCGGTACCCAGAGATGATACCGTCCTCATGGAAAACCTGCAGAACGGCAAACTATTGATTAGCCCTCAGTCACTCTGAAGACTGAAGAGAACTCTGTTTTTGTCTTCTGCTACTCTGGAGACAGAACAAATCTCTCAAACTATTCTGAACAAAAACATACACACAAGCAAGAAACTCCCAGTGGACTTAGTGTCGAATGTTTAGTGAAAAAACCTCCAAAATCTGGCAGTGATCATTGAAGAAAAGATGAATCGGAAAGGTTAGAAGGCAATAATTGTGAAATCCTGGATATTATCGTCTTCGTCTGCTTATAAAATGTCTTAAAATGAGGAGAAGAAATCCCTCTCTGAGCTTGTATTCTTAAAAACTGTGAGGAGGAGTCATAAATATGCAAGAACCAGTTATTTTAGGAGTATTTCTGAATATTACATTGGCAGATATTTATGTCGAAAGCAAGAAAAATGCATCCTTGTCAAATAAACTCAGTTTTTCAGTCAATTCTAAAACTGAGCAATCAGTAAGGTTCATTTAAATACATTGAAAAATGGTATAAATAAGTCAAAAAGAGTCACTATTTCCACATTTGTGACTCAAAGAGGTGCTATTTTTACATTTCCATCCCAAAGCTGCCTCTAACTGTCCATCTCAGTCTGACAGTGTGAAAGCTGAACGCTGAGTGAAGCTGCAGTGAAGGTGAACTTACTTTGGGCACCTGGTTGATGGTGAAGACTCGTGGTAACCTGATGAGGCTGAGCATGGCTACCGGAGGCGCTGCCGTCAGAGAGTGGAGCTGAACTGAGGCCGCCGGCTGGGTGTGCCTCCGCCTTTATAAAGCTCTGTGTTGCCATGCCGTCCTCAGAGTTCCTCCTCTTCATCTCCTCCCTCTTCCAGCCCAACAAGAATAACCAGTGCACCTGTGCTGCCACTCCTCCTCCTCCTCCTCCTCCTACAGGTACAACATTCAAACAAACACAAACGCTGCTCGACCACAAGAAGTCAAAGATTAAAGATTATCTTCTGCTGAGGAAAACAAGTTTTTCAAGATCTGAGCAAAATCACAGGCCGCTGATATCATGCTCATTTTCAATCACATCTTAACCCTGAAAAACATATAATATATGCATATCTGTAAAACCCAAATATAAGGAAAAAATTGCGAAATAATATGCATTTATAAACAAATAATAATAATAATAACTTTGTATATATATATATATATATATATATATACGTACACATATAAAATCTGTAAAACCAAAAAACTGGAAAAAATGCAAAAATAATACATATTTATATATAAATGATAAAAATAATAATTAGAGAAAAAAAATATAGTCTCTAAAACCCAACTCCATAAAAAAATGCAAAAATGATATATATAAATAATAAAATAATAATTTTAAAAAATATGTATAATCTTTAAAACCGAAATACAGAAAAAAATGCAAAATAACATATTTTTATATATATGAACAATAAAAATGGTAATTAAATATATATATGTATAATCTGTAAAACCAAAATACAGAAAAAATTGCAAAAATAATATATATTTATATATACAAAATATAAATAATTTATACATATATATATATATATATATATATATAATCCGTAAAAACCCAAATACAGAAAAAACACAAAAATAATATATATTTATATATAAATAACAATAACTAATAAAAAAAAACATTCTTTCTCTGGATATATACCTATAATCAGTACAACCAAAATATAGAAAAAAATAGCAAAAATAACATATATTTATTTAGGTTTAGATAATAAAAACTAATGATAAAAAAATGAAAGTGATGTATTTTTGCCACAGTGGGTCTCACAGGGTTAATAATCACATAAAGAGACAAAGCTTCTCTTTTTCTGTCTGAACACAAACAGCTGACCGTGCAGCCGGTAAAACAGGTTTCAATGTTTAACTCCACAGCCGTGATTGACATTAATGTTCTGCGGACGAGGTTAATATTTTTGGCCATTTTCCTGCCATTTTCCAGCCGCCACGCCCCGACACAGCCTGTTATCTTGTTTAAACTCTGAAGCAATGAGAGCAAACATGTGGAGCTGCCATCGCAGAATTAGGAAGGGGAAGAAAAGTGGATGCTTTCTGTGGGTTTGTTTGATCGCTCAAAGCAAAAAAAAGGACATTTTGCTGGTGTGGTGTGTTTTCATGCAGGTGAAAACCCACAATATTCATTAAACGGTAACGAAATGTCCTCCTCGTGTAAGTTTAAGCACAAAAGTTGGGTTAATGCTTGACCCAGAACCCAAATGATTCTAGTTTTAATGCCTAAACCGTCTAATTTTCCAAAACCAAGTGTGTTTAAAGCAAACATGTTAAGTCCCAATGTTCCTTTAAACTATGTGATTTCGTAATGCCAAAGATCTCAACAAAGACAAGCCTTGCTTTCATTAAATCCACCCCCAGTGTGTCGTAAGCTGCAATCTCAACAACCCCCCAGTGCTCTGCAGGTGAGCACCTTGAGATTTCATTGTGTTTTCTCTCAGAGGAGCAGAACCGGAGCAACAAACACGACTTCAGCAGCACAGAAAATCAGCCGGCGGGAGCCCAGCGCCTCACTGGGAGCCGGTTTGCTTTGGCTCGGGGTCAGTTAGAGCGGTTAATGTGCTATGAGTTAATATGTAAGTCATCGAGATTTGTAGCGCCAACAGAGTAAACAAAGTCAAGTGCTGAGAGTTCTGCCCCCGAGAGGAGACAAAACAAGGTTATTTTGCAGGAATACGTGCAAAAAGTCAGAGAAGGAAACGGTGTCTCTGCAGAGAAAAGAGGAAAAGACAAGCTGATATATACTGTGTTCATACTTCAGCTTTGTTTATACTCAAAGCACCTGGCAGTTTCCTGAATTCACATGCACTGAAGAGTATGATTTTGTTTCCTTCTCTAGTGTAAAGATTGAAGATTTGATCTTTTCTGATGGGCGTGCTTTTGGTGAGTCTTATAAAACAAACAAACAGAAACCACAACAACCAACAGTGTCGTAAATGAGAGACCAGGGGTGTCCAACATGAGGCCCGTGGTCCAAAAGTGGTCCTCCAGAGGGTCCAATCCGGCCCTCAAAGTGTAAAAATTACAGAGAAGACATTAACTGCAGATTGTAAATCAGTAAAACTATAAATTTAAAATCATTTCTAGACCATGACAAGTTGTTTGGATCAGAAAGTAAAATACTAGATTGTTCTTTGGTCATTTTGTGTCTCATTTTTGTAATATTTTGTCTTGTTTGTGTTATGTTTTGTCTTTTTTTGTCCGATTGTTGTCGTTTGTCTCACGTTTTTGTCGTTTTGTTTCTCGTTTTTGTCATTTTGTGTTTCCTTTTTGTCTCGATTGTGTGTTTTTCGTCCTTTTTTTGTCATTTCGTGCTTCACTTTATTTGTTGTTTTGTGTTCTATTTTGTCTCGCTTGTGTTCGTCTATATTTTTGTCCTTTTGTTTCTCGCTTTTGTCATTTTTTTTGGTCTCATTTGTGTCGTTTGTCCATTTTTTCTTGCTTTGCAATTTTTTTGTCTCTTTTTTGTCGTGTTTTGTGGCGTTTGTTGCATTTTTGTTTCTTGTTTTTGGTATTTTGTGTCTCGTTTTTGTAATTATTTTGTGTTTTTGGGGTTTTTTTTTTGCATTTTTTGTCATTTGATTACAGAGTAAAATGTTACGTAGATACCTGTGTATCTTGGAAATGGAATGTCGGTTATTTACAGCTTTTTATGTTATGATTTTATTGGGCTGAATGTGGAACCTGAACTGATGACATCCCTGTTCCAGATGAATCCAAGTAAGAAAAGTTTGTTGCAGTGTCTCTGAAAACATACCAGCACCACATCCAGCTGTCTGACTTCATTTAACCAGCTTTTCTTTTTGTCATCCTGTAAAAAACAGGCAGCTTGTTGTTTCTGATACCAGCAGTGATGTTCCAGCGTCCTTTTAAACCACCGGAGGTCAGTGAAAACAAGATTTACACCTGAATAAACGTGTCTGTTATAAAACTACTGCCGTGCAAAAGGAATAACAATGATATCAGAATGTATTTATCACTGCGACACCAGACTGATTCATATTTTTCCTTCCAGGGCTTGATGATGTTCTTCAGCAGGGGGAGAGCTACCAGGGAGTCAGAGATGACTTGGCCCATATTAATCATGAAATTTTAATGAAATTCTCTCTTTTATTTCGGTATTTATCATCACGGATTCTGCATAAAATTCAGCTGTTGATGTATGATTCATGCATGAGGGTATTTAATCACTGATTCGCTTTAATAAAGACGCTGTGATCCACACTGTTCTCGCCTTCGAAGCCTCAGCACCACGATAAGTTGCTCTCTTTAACTCAGAGATCAGAAAAAATAAAACTTTCACGATGCAGACGAAACAAACAGGAAAACAAACTGAACTGAAAGCAGGCAGCAGCGGCTACTTTTTTATTCTAACCATTTATATTTTTAATAATAGGATGATAAATGATTATATCATTTCCACATTACAACTTCCAGGTCACAGAGTGTCTACAAAGGAACACAACATTTAATCACCTGGAACTGATTGATACAGAAATTTACTTTATGATCAAAGCGACAGAAGTCAGATAAAAGTCAGACAAAAAACAACACAAACAAAACAAAAGATTAAAAAAATGAGACAATATGACAAAAATGAGACAAACGGCGCAAAACAAAAAGAGACAAGAAAATTAAGACGAAAAAGTTAAAAAGCAAAAAACAAACAGACAAATGACAAAAAATTACACAAATAACACAAATGAGACCAAAAATGACAAAAGCAAGACATAAAATGACAAAAATATAGACAAACAACACAAGTGAGACAAAAAAACACAAAACGACAAAAACACTACACAAAACAACGGATAAAGCAAAACAAAAAATGACAGAAATAAGACCAAAAAAACACAAGCGACACAAAAAGGAAACACAAAACGACAAAAACATGAGACAAACGACAAAAGGCAGACAAAAATAACACAAAAGATCAACAAAAACAAGATAAAACATCACAAAAATGAAACACAAAATGACAAAAGAACAATGAACAATCTAGTATTTTACTTTCTGATCCAAACAACTTGTCATGGTCTAGAAACTATTCTAAATTTATAGTTTTACTAATTTACAATCTGCAGTTAATGTCTTCTCTGGAATTTTTACACTTTGAGGGCCGGATTGGACCCTCTGGAGGACCGCTTTTGACCCACGGTCCTCATGTTGAACACCTATGTTCTAGTTGTGTTCAGGTGAAGTATTTCTGGTCCACATTGTACTTTTACTGATACTTGTACTACCTCGTCTCCCCAGCAGGCGGCAGTGTTCTCCAACAGAAGCTTCACCAGGAGCCAAACGGCTGAAATGTTTATGTTGGTGCAGTTTATCCTCTAACCTGAATTAAAGGTTTTCAACTCAGTTGTTTTTTCTTCTTTGTTTTGTTTCTCTTTTGTATTAATTCATTTATCACTCAGTGACCTTCGACTGCGACGCTACACTTCTTTGGAAACATCGCTGGGAATTAAAGTGCATCTCTGCAGGGAGAGAAAGGTCTTGGAGCGCCGCTCGCTGCTTTTATTGACTCTTAATGAGAAAAAGGAACAAGTTCGCTTCAGGCCAACGCTTCCTCTGCCTCCACCCTCCACCGCCGCCCGCCTCTTCTTCTCCCATGCAAGGCAGACTCGGCCTCCTGTGGCCAGGCCTGGATGTTTGTGTAGCATCAGCACAACCACTGAGCAGCTCCTCGCATTAAGCATTCATTGAGTCATTGTTGCTGATGCAAATATTGCTTTCCTTAACCTGGAAGGAACTTTGGTTTTGTTTTTCTGGGGTGAGTCAGATGGTCCAAAGACAAATAATATATTTTTTACTTTGATTTAAAAACACAGCAAATATATTTAAATTACACTGAAAGTAAAATGAACTGAGTAATTTGAGTAAATTATATTCACTCCAAAAATGTCGTACTTTTTCCAGCTCTGTAGCAAAAAAAAGAAAAAAAAAAAGAGCTTCCAAAATCTCACGCAATATATATGATGCAATGGAGTTAAAATCTGCACCTGAAGCAGTTATAACATTAAAAAAGTTGTAGCATTTTATGTCAATATGTTAAAGATGGAAAATGTTTTACAATCATGGGTTATCATTAGTTATGCAAAATGTGAAAGCAGCATTTTTCTATTGTAGCTGATCAAGCTAATGCTACTTTCTGCTATTTCTTTTAGCATTTTGTGGCTAAATCTAAAACAATGCATCCCATTTTGCACGCTGATTATATACAGTACCTATTAAAAGTCTTCATCCCCCCTTGAACATTCCCCTTGTCTTCCATTTCAATAATGAATTGCAGTCTGTATAATTTGGCCTCTTTGATAACACACACACACACTCTTTCATGTCAAAGTGAAAAAAATCCAACTGTGAAATGTCAATTAATCAAAAATATAACACCATGTAGAATGAGTGATCACATAAGATTCCTTTGGTATTTTTTAATTAATTGATATTATTTTGTAGATATCCGTTTTCACTTTGACATGAAATAGTCTTTTTAGTACATTCTTGTCAAAAAAAGCCAAATTAATTAGTTTTTGTAAACACTCTAATTATTGCCTAACTTGTAATTTCAGCAGAGGTTTAAAGACATTTACAACTGAAACACTCGTGTTACGTTCTGTCACTGCACATGTGATCGGTTTGGGACAATATATTGATCATCATTATATCATGTGTTACATTATTGATACGCCAGTGCCAAATATTGATGTTTTTAATTAAACATGGAGGTAATCCAAATGAATTCCCACAACCCGCAGTCACTGTTTCATGACCTGCAGTGAATAATAATGATAATACAAAGTGACACCACAACACAGCAAAACAATACATAATTCATACATTTTGCCCTTTTTGAGGGTATTTTTGTGCTTCAGTTACCCAGATATCATGCTGGATTGTCAATGATTGAACTGCTATATTGTGAATGTGTTGTTGTTGTGTGCAGCCTGTCATTACAGCATCATTCCCACTTCTACTGTGTGACGATAAATAAGACTAAGTTTGAAACATGCACAGTAAAATTTCAGGTGCAAGCATTAGAGCACTTCACAACCATTTTCCTGCTTCAGAATTGCCATTTTTTACACTAACGAGTGTGATGTGCTGAGTTTGTGTTGTGCTTGTGTGGGTTTGCAGAGAGACGGCCGAGCTGCTGTGCTGCAGCTGCTCAAAGCCTCGCTGCCTCCCTGGTGTTTTGGTTGATGAGGTGTAGTTTGTGTCTCCAAATGAAGAGCATGTGTGGCGGACGCCCCCCTGATACATTATTAATAGTTGCTAGACTCCAGGCGCTCCTTTTCCCTCTGTTGAATTTCAGACATTCGCAGCTTTTTCTCTTTCAGTCAATCTAGAAACGCCTCCACCACAGACGTGCTTTTGTCTGCTGTATACCTCTATATCATTGCTGTGTTTACTCGACTCCCCGCTGCTGCTTCGGCTCCTTATTGTTCTCTGGCAGAACCGCCATCGTCGTACCTGTGAAGGCTGTTATTCTGCATAGAAACCGCAGAATGCCAGCTGCTCATAAATGAGCGAAATACAGCAATTACCAAGTTTGGAAATGGAGAGAACAGATCATTTTATTTTAGTGTAATGACTGCCTCTAAGTCTCTGGTGTTCATTTAGACGACAGGATGAGGCTGAGTTTGACACTCTGTCGGCTCAATGGCACAAATGAAGCGAGATAAGAAGTGAAGTTTGAAAATGATTTGGCAGAGCGGGGAGAAACGATTCTCTGATGACAGCAGACTGTTGAGGCAGTTACTAATGAGATGGGTGACTTTTCAAGGACTACGTTAACATTTTGGAAAATCATTTTGTTATGTTTCTTGCAGAGAGACGATCATGTTGGTGTCATCCATACGAAGCTACAGCCAGCAGCCATCTAGCTTAGCTTAGCAGAAAAGGCATCAAATACCCCTAACATCACCTTTAAAGTTGCTTTGAAACTGAACTTTTCTTTGGGAAAAAAGCAGCCAGAGCAGTTCAGTGTCAAAAAATAAAAGGCTGAGATACAACATGTTGTTGGTAGAGGTATGCTACATGTTTTACGCTGCTTACAGGTTTTGCATTGAGCTATGAGCTAAGCTAAGCTAAGCAGTAGCCTGAGGTTAGCTGTATATTTAACGGACTGACTTGGCAGTAGCAACTGATTTTCTTCATTTCTAACCTTTTGCCTGAAAAATAAATACTACATTTTTGACATTCAAAATCAAAACTTTGGCAAAAAGTTATTTTATCAAAGAGGCAAAAAAATAAAAACCAGGGTTGCCAACTTGTGACCAGATCTTAGAGTGAGATTTGGTTTGTGCAGGATGCTAACAGGGGGTCTAATTTTGAAAATTATTGATCTTATTTCCTTCATTCTGGAGTAATTTAAGAGCATTTTGCCTGTTAAAATCTTATTATAGAGATAGCATTAAGGGTTAATAAAAAACAACAACACTAAGCTTAAAAAAAATCTGAAAAGAAAAAACAGACCAAGGGCAGGCAGTATTGAAAACGGTTCTTCATGTAAAATATGGATGAGCGTGAGAGTTGGCAGCCCTGTAAAAACTGTAACCTAAACTGTTAAACTGAGTACACAAAGCTACAGCTAGTAGCCGCTTAGCACAGAACACTGTAAACAGTAAGTAGGTAAAATTTTCTCCAAAAACAACAAAATCCACCTGGCGTAATCTCTGAAGCTGTTTTGTTGGTTTCATTCATACATAAAAAAAAGAATAAAACTAAAAATTCATTGTGGCAAAAATCAGAAGGTTGAGATATGACATGTTGTAGAACTAGGCTATCTGTTTCGCCCTGCTTTTAGCTATCATGCTAACCTATAAGCTAAGCTAAGCTATAGCCTTAGCTGTACTGGATATTTGATGGACTACTTCAACAGTTTGGAGAATAAGTTTGCTCTGTTTCTTGCACAGAGAAAATCAGGATTGCTCTCATGCATGCTAGCAGACGCTTAGCTTAAACTTAGCTTAGCACAAAAGGCTAGCAAATCAACCTCCCTCCAAAGGCATCAAAGTACACCGAGCATCATCCCGAAAGCTATTTCATTGATTTTAACTGTACAATAAAATGTTCAAAATTGAAAACTTCGTGTGTCAAGAAACCAAAAGGTTGAGATCTAACATTTCTAGAGAGCTATAGCTAGGCTAGCTGTTTCACCCTGCTTTCAGGTTTTGTGCTAAGCTAAGCAGTGGCATGAGGTAACAGACAGGTCAGAGAGCAATAACTGACTTTTTTCCATTACTAACTTCAGGCTGGAATGCCAAAAAAATATTTAAAATATTATTGAGCTCTTCAACAAAGTGAAGAAAATCACAAAACTCAAAAACCATAGCTTAATACAAAAGACTATAAAGCTCTCTTGAAAGGTAACAAATTTGATCTAGCATCAAATTCAAAGCTTTTTTTTTATTGATTTCACTCCAGCAGGAAAAGAATAAAACTGAAAAATGCTTTGAAATTAAGCAGCCAGAGCAGCTCAGTGTTAAGAAATCAAAGGCGTAACATGTAGTTTAACTGTTTTCATGTTTTTTCAGGTTTCCTGCTAAGCTAAAAGCTAAACTAAACAGCAGCCTGAGGTAGACTGTATATTTAATGAAGACTTTGTTCTTCACTGACTTCTTCCAAGAAGCCAAAAGCACATTTGAAAAAATATTTATATCTTCCCCACAGAATGAATAAACTGTGTGGAACTTTAGCTGCTCTCTTTAACTGCTCTCAGGTGCATCGTTTGGTTTCTCCTCGCCGGATGCTTTCACATCCAGACCTCCTCCGAGACCCCCTAAAACAACACACAAACAAATCCAATAACGCAGGGTTCAACGGTGTGTTAATTTCATCAAGTGGGCAAATTTATGGACCCCATAAAGCCTGTGGCCTCCGGACGCCAGAGGACCAAGGATTGGCTGTAATTTTATCACGACCATCTCAAAGGCATCTGAATGGCAGCAGACGAGGCGGGAGAGGCCGGCACAGAGGCCATGAAGAGAGCGAGTTTATCGGGTTTATGCAGGGCTAATTACAGGACCGGGAGACAGACTCGCTGTCAGGAGGGACAGTAATATCATTAGCGTCGAGGAAAGAGGAGGAATGTGATGCGTGGGGTGAAGCGTTCGCCTGCAAGGGAGAAATTATGGCTGGGTTGTATTTATGCCAGAAGGTAATGAAAAATGCAAGCGGGTGGCAGGAGATCCAGGCCTTCTCAGGTGTCTGCGCTCCTCCCTGGATCAGAATAGCCTAATTAGGATAAATTATTAATTAGGATTGTTTTTCTTCTCAGCAGTTCCACAGACAGGATGGTGGCGACGAATAAACTGTTTTTCTACTGCACGGTCTGAGCCGAGACCTCCTCAGAAACAGGCCGAGATCTACGCAGCTGCTGCAGTTAAATCCCACAATAAATAATAACTAAAAAAACTAGAGATAATTGGAAACTTTCCATGTAAAAAGGCAAAATTTCTACAGATAACTTACACGAGCTCACTGCTACACATCTGCAGGCACAAATACAGAAAAAGTTAAAGATTAACTGTCTGTCAGAATACAATTATTGAAAAAAAGCACCTTAAAATGACAGCTGAGTTTAGGAATGACAGAGTGTAAAGAGATAAATTGAGCCAGAAGTGTCAGCCGAAGTGTCTAAACTGAAGCAATATGTCAGGGGAAGTTGTTCAAAAGCAGAAGATCTGATGGGGTTTGAAGTGTCAGTGGAAGCAGCTGAAATGTCAGCTCAGATGTGAAAGTGGAGAGGAAGTGGGGTTATGAATCAAATAAGAAGGAACTGGTTAAAACCTAAAACCTCAACCTTCTCTGGAGACAGAGAATCAGAAAATAAGAGTCTGAACGTTGAGGGAAGTGGTTTTATTATTATGAATAACACTAAATAACACCTGAGGAGACGGAGACGACGTCACTGGAATAAAGGTTTAACCGACTGACTACAGCAGGGGTGTCCAACATGAGGCCCGTGGTCCAAAAGTGGTCCTCCAGAGGGTCCAATCCGGCCCTCAGAGTGTAAAAATTACAGAGAAGATTGTAGATTGTAAAATTGCAGATTGTAAATTAGTAAAACTATAAATTTAAAATCATTTCTAGACCATGACAAGTTGTTTGGATCATGAAGTAAAATATTAGATTTTTCATTGTTCTTTTTGTTGTTTTGCATTTCATTTTTGTAATATTTTGTCAGTTTTTGTCCCTTTTTTCGTCTGATTGTTGTCGTTTGTCTCACATTTTTGTCGTTTTGTTTCTCGTTTTTGTCGTTTTGCGTTTCCTTTTTGTCTCACTTGTGTTTGTTTATGTTTTTGTCGTTTTGTTTCTCGCTTGTGTCATTTGTCCATTTTTTGGTCTCTTTGTAATTTTTTTGTCAGTTTGTTTTGTTTCGTGTCGTTTGTTGCATTTTTGTCACTGTTTCATGCTTTTGTCGTTTTTCTGTCTCGTTTTTGTCATGTTGGGTCATTTCTGTAATTACTGTGTGTTGTTTTTGTCGTTTGTCTCGTGTTTTAGTCATTGTTTCTCGTTTCTCTGTTCTGTTTTTCCCTTTATGTTTTGCTTGTGTTTTCTGTATTAATTTGTCATTTTGGACTTCGTTTTTTTCATTGTTTTGTGCATAGTTTTTTTTTTTTTCAGTTTTTGTCATTTGTCAATTTCTTAGTCGCTCATTTTTGTTGTTTTGTGTTTCCTTTTTGTCTCGTTTGTGTTTTTTGTCTCATTTTTGTCATTTTTTCCCTTTACTTGTGTTTTTTTAAATCATTTTGTGTCTCGCATGTGTGGTTTGTCCATTTTTTGTGTCACTTTGTGTCTCATTTTGGTCATATTTAGTCTTGTTTTTGTTGTTTTGTTTTGACTTTTTTTGTCTGAACTAAAATGAGTTCGACTTCCCTGGTCTAAATGATTACATGTACGATCAATCAAATCACTGCATTAGTCATTTTTTTGGGTAAACATTAACTTGTTTCCCTCCTGGTCTCTATTAGTCTGATAAAGACACACCTCCATCAGGTAAAACAGCTGCCTGATCTCGCTTCGGTCCCTCTTGTGGCTCTAAAGCAGCTCAAACCCACAGAAGCATGGAGGCTGGATCTCTGGAGGTGTCCTGTGGTGTCCTCACTGGGATGTTGGCAGCAGATCCTTTGGGTCTTGTTGGTTGTGGGGTGGAGTCTCCGTGGCTCGGGCTTGTTCTAACGAATCCTGTGGATGTTTGATCGGGTTGGGATGTAGATTGACATCTGATTAAGATTCCTCCAGGGTGACTCACTTTGGAGGCTTTCTGGGAAACTGGAATGATATCTGAGGTAGATCTGGAACTCGCTGGAGGGATTTCATATCTCAAATCTTATCTCAGATATCCTTGAACATCTTTAAATCCCCAGGAGGAGCTGGACACGCGACGTCTGGAACATCTTGCTGACGATGACTCGACCCTGGATAAATGGAAGGAAATGGATGGATGGAGGTTGGATGGAGTCAAAGCTTTGAGCTCATTGTCTCAGATCAGCCTCAGGGAGTGATGGGTGACGAAGAAAATAGCACACCTTTTGCTCTAGATACCTTCCAGTGTCACTCCGTCATTCCATTTACCAAGGTTATCCACTTTTCTTTTATCTTTCGTTGTTTGTTCCTGTCTGTCAGACCCCTCTTACCTTTTGCACCTTTGCATCGGTCTGGCAGACCTCTTCATTCAACCACCTTTTGTTCTTTCTTGTATCACCTTCTGTTACTGATTAGCAACTCAAATATTCATCAGAGAACATTTTCTTAAAAAAGTGTGCTTCTTTAAGACTGGAATCGATTGTTTTTCCACATTCCAGGTGCATTAATCTCGAACAAAGTTTTTTGTTTTACATAGGCGGCACATGTCAAAGTAACATTCACATAACATCAGGAATAATGTTTCCAGCAGAACATCGTATTGATACGAGATGATCGATGTTGGACGCTTGACCCGTCAGTGTCCAAAAGTCAGACACGATTGGATGTATGGTTTTCTTTTATATAAATACAGTAAGATTGCTGAAACTTGGCGTACCGCAGGAAAGAACAGAGCTAAAGATGGAAAATAACGCTGCTAATAATGTAATAAAACGTTCAAAGTGCTGTTTAATCTCTGCCAACACATTGAAATCCAGCTTGAAGACTGAGAGCACTAGAACTCTAGAAGTCTGTATCTGGGTGTTGGTCGGTCCTTCCTTTCTGTCCACATCCCACCTGCTCCGGCTACCTGTTAAATACAGAATCGATTTTCCGGCTCTTTCATTTATTTCTAAAGCTGTGCATGGGCTGACACTTTGGTACATTTCAGAAGTTCTCTGGCCCTCTACTTTACCTCAAGGCCTCTCAGTCTGTCAGAACAACGGCTTTTAACTGCTGCAGGATCGATGCTGCCGGGTAAGGGGGAGACCGTGCCTTCAGAGCAGCTTTCCTCATTCAGTCCAATGTTCCTCCTCTGCTGACATTTTTAAGAAAAACCTCGAGATGTACGTTTCCAAAGGCTACGGGTTTCTCTCAGTGGTCTTAATATTTTAGTATTTTATATTTACTTAACGCCAGAAACTGCTCTGACATGTCACCCGTTTGACCTTCTGTTTTAGTATTTAGGTCGGTACTAAATACAAGAAACCAGCAGTATATTAAACAAGATAAGAGCAAAGCAGACAGAGATAGCAAAAATTTAAGGCATAACTATGTACAGAATGTACACAATAAAGCTAAAAACTGTGTAGATGATGTGTAAATAGACAGAAAAATAAAAATCAATTAAGAAATGTGCAATTAGTCGTGTGCAAATAACAAGAGATGTCCATTTATATACCTGTATGTGTCCCATTTTATTTATTTATCATTATATATATATATATTATTTAATGTTGTTTAGTTTTACAAATTGACTTTACAAGTCTGTATCCGGTCTTGGTTTTTGCACACTTTTGTTGCAGAGTAAAATATTTAAAGACTAATCTTCTTGAAACTCCGTCTTCACACTACAAACCACGCAGATATTCAGTTTTTAGTCCAAAAACAAGGAAAGTCCTCGTGAAAGTCGATGCTAAGATCAACAAAAGAGCCCAAGCACAAAGAATAACAAAGCAGCAGAACGTCTATGGAGAGCTTTGTTGGATAGACGACGAGATGAGACCCGAAGTTTAAGAAAAATGCTTTAATTTTTTTACACCTTTAAAAAGCAAAATTTTAAAGCACAAAGATTTACTCTGTATATAAACACCTCTCTTCCTTGGACTAAAAAATGGTAGCATTTCGCACATTGTGCTTCGATTGCAAAGTCTGTACAACCACTCTGGGCCTCTCGTGGCGTCACGACCCCAGTAAACATTTTATTGCATAAATCACATTTGACCTCGGCGGCCATTTGTTGAAGTGTCTGAACAGAGAGTGGAAAGACGAGAGAAAGAACCACGGAAATGAGGGGAAAAGAAGCTCTCACACCCATTACACAGTGAACAACAGTAGCAGCTTTCTTAATGAAGGCGTTGCACATTGTCCTGGAAAGAAAAATAGAAAAAAAAAAAGGAATCCAAGAAAGAAATACAACCAAAATAAACAAGAAACGGCAGTTGTGCTTTTTGTCTATCGAGCAAAACCCATCCTAATCCTCAGCAGATGATTCCAAAAGAAAAACAAAACAGACTTTCAAGGAGAATTTGCAGCTATTGGCTCATTTCCCTTTAAATCAGTAGCTGACTAAACGCTAATCTCTAGTTGCACACCCCCCCGTCACAATAAGCACATTTTACATCTGATCTGCTAGAATCTATTCAACCTACATCTGAAAAAACTAGCATTTCTCAAAAGGCAGTGTCTCTCCGTGACGTCTCCGAAGAGACTAAATGCTGAATGGAAGTCGCTTCGCACGAAAATATACAAATTCAAAGATACTAATAATCAAATCAATGACTTTGGTATAAACAACACGCAGACCTTCCACTCCTGAATGTTCCCTTTAAACTCCACCTCTGGAAATGGAAAATGATAAATTATGCAAATATTCATGGGAAGAGAACAAAACAAGGGTCAGCGAGAAAACAAAAACCTCAGATTGAACAAATCAAATCTCTTCTACGGGAAAACTATTTCCTCATCAAGAAAAAGAAAGAAAAATCAGCAGAAACCTCTTAAAAATCAGACTGAGATGGAAAAAAAAGAACTACTCTAAGTTTAGTGGTTGAGGTTGCAAATTTTTGACAATTAAATGTTTTTTTAGGAAAACATCAGAATATTACAAGAAAAGCTCTCATTACTACATTAGAGGGCTTATTTCTGGAACTAAATGCCGTATTCTGTGAATGAACCGGATGAAATGTGCAGATTTTTGCCACATAAGTTGTATACACTGAGCTGAAAAGTGAACAGAATTCCACTTTTTAATCCTAATATTCTAACTTAGATTATCTCTAATAAATCAGCTGCAGATGAAGCTGTATGTTCAGGAAGGTAACAGTTGTAAAACAAAGCAGCAGGGCTTTTAAATGAATCGAGTGCTGCTTCTTCTCCTACGACGACCGGAAAGCTTCACTGTCTTCACCTTAAGAACAAAAACAGCCCGAGTCTCCGGCTTCCCGTTAATAATCTTTAAGGCAGATCGATGAAAGCCTCATGGAAGCCGAGGGCCGCTCGTGTGTTTGTGATGCCGGCGAATGCTGACTCATCCGTGACTAGCGCCAGCCTCTCCAGCCTATTAGCCGGGTGAATTGTTAGTGTCTTGGCGAGCCTCTTTCTCCTCGTTCGGCGGTCAACAGGGCAGCGCTCGCATTAAAAACGCTGAGCTCGTGCGCTCGCGACGGCCGAGAGGAGCGACGGGAGCCTGCAGGGACCGACGGCCTCTTTATGTGCCTGCTTCAGCGTCTGGTTAAACGTTATGAATCGACGCTGCAGCCGCTGACCACAACTATCTATTCAGACTCACAACAGACAGCTACACTTGGATTATTAGTTTTAAGGTTTGGGTTGCAGAAGAAGGGTTTTCAAGTCAGAAAAGATCGAAAAGAGGGCACGAAAATGAATGGAAATGCGACTACAACCAGTGAAGCTGGAGTTAAAGAAGACAGATGGAGCACGAGCTAATGTTTTGCATCGGTTTAAAAGTTATTTCCACTGTTTTTATGATCCAGAAATCCCTTCAAGTGACGTTTCTTAGCCTCCACTGACTGTAGCTTAGCTTATCATCAGGGACTCTGCACATTAATTCCAATAAATTTGAATGTAAATATGCAACTTTTAGCCACAACTGTTTCATTTCCACATGTTTAAGATGCTGGCAGCACAATTTAAACCTTTTTTCCCCCTAAACTGTGCCAATGAAAAGAGCTGAGGTTTGATTTGATGGAGTCGTGTTAATTTCTGACTCATGATCGTCTGTGATCATCTCGGTACTAAACTGACTCAGTCGGGATCTCTGAGCCAAACTCAGCTAATTATTTGTAGTCTTGCTTTACAACAACACAAGAATTTGGTGGGTTTTTTGTGACCGACCAACACCAAAGCAGCTACGAACGACCGTCACAAATTAAGACGGGCGACGAATTAAAGGAAAAACTGGAATCTGGAGGTTCTCTTTTTGCCGTCACGATTTGAGCCGACTTGTCCCCACAGTTTGTTCTGAGCATCACTTCTATCCTCAGGAAATATTTCTATGCCTCTTATAACACATACATGCTTGCAATGTCTAAAATCACCTGAAAAATTAGTTTCCACCTCCTGTGAGCTGCAGTAACTCAAATATCTCTTCAAGCAAACCATTTTTAGGTGAAATTAACGGAGTTTTGTTACCGTTTCCATTAAGTTTTTTGTATGCGATACTTTAGAAATTTGCTTTAAAAATCATTTTGGACACTCAGTGAACACCTCCATCCTTGGACTAGGAGTCACTATAAGGTTTGGAGTGTGTTAAAGGTGGGATTGGTTTATTCTGGCTTTCACTGATCTAATGTTGATTCTGATCATCAAAACACCAAATGAGGGAATATCTGTTGGAATAACATTCAGAGACTTTTAGAATCAACGCCAAGGAGCACCGAAGCTTTTTCCACCTCACTAAGACTCATAATTGTTGGTTTTCCTTTAATTTGTCACCAGTCTGTAGGTAATACTAATGCTAATTATGACAAATTAGTAACGTTTTTTAACGACTGTTGCAAACCTGAATGCAACAGAAACGTTCATGATGTTGCAGCATGTTACGTCAAATATGGTTGTTTATTCCTCCAGGCTGATTTCAAGCAGCTTCATAGACAACTAATTCATGACGAAAGAAAAAAATAAAGGAGTATAATTAACTGTTATTATGTATTCTCATTTTAGAGAACAGAGCTTCAGAAAATAAAGGTTTTGGAAGCATAAAGCGTTCGATTCTGTAGCTTTTCTTCATAATATTCCACATTTGAAAGTTCTCCAATAAAAATGTTTCGGTGGAGGAATAAAGATCTTACATTGAAAGGATTCGTTTTTTGGCAACATTCTCCTTCAAATAATTTATAATATATTCTGTTATTTACAGTTCAATCGCTCTAATAAACTTCTGCAGATCTGAGATGTGATGATAAAAAAATAGAGCTGGAAAAGTGAAGCATGGCGGATGCTTGAAAGAACGTCGGTAATGTGAGTTTCATCTTCCTAAAACGTCATAAATCGGTATTTTCAACAACACACTCATCCTAAAAGCAAACACACAAACTCTGGAACTAGGTCTGTGCATAATTACAAACACTAGCTCAAGGAAAAGAAAAGAAACGGGAGAGGGGAGCTACAGTCGACGTTGCAGAAAATATAAAAGCTGCAACGGAGCACATGAGAGTTTTAGTTGAGAGCTGCAGCTGACTGAAGCTTCCTTCAGACCAGAACCTGATGCACACAGACACACAACAACCGGCTTCATTCAACCACCCAGTCAGCTCACACACACACAATATATTGATCCTCTTTTCATCTCAGCTCTATACTACATGTGTGGGTTCTAGTTGAGTCTAGTTGTGCTTGGCACGGATCCCTTTTAAGTAGTTTTTCCAGCGCTTGACCACATCTTTGAAGATGGGAGAGTTGTCTATGGAGGCCAGCAGCTGCAGCTGGTTGATGTGCGTGGTGTGGTAGTCCCAGCGTGCCAGGTTGGGCGCCGTGCCCAGCATGAAGTGGCGAAGGTCGTAGATGCTCCCGGACCCCGTGTCGAAGAGCGGCAGCATGGCTTTCAGGGACTCCATGCCGCGGCTGAACAGTTGGCCGGCCTCTCTGCCCAGCTTCTCTCCGGCCGTCTCAGTCAAGTCGTAGAGTCCCAGCAGGGAGTAGATGAAGCCGTTGAGGACGAAGGAGCTGGGCGTGGTGGGGTACTCCTCGTACCAGTCGTATTTGTTCATGAACACGGCTTTGACCCCGTGCTGCGCTGAAGGCACCTTGTAGGGTCCCACTGCCTTGAGGGCAGCGTTGAGGTAAGCCTGGTCCTTGGTGAGCAGGTAGGCCCTCACCAGGGTGGACATGGCCTGACCCTGAGCCATGGCCGAGTACCAGCCTGGCTCCAGGGGCCGGAAGCCTTCGCCCAGCTTGCGGGTGACCATGATGGGCCACCCGCCTCGCTCGTCCTGGTTACGCAGCAGCCATTCGCTGGCGGCGAAGAAGGCGGCCATGTGGGCAGTGGTGGAGATGGTGACGTTGTCCACGAAGCCTCGTCCATGGAGGACCAACCGTACCACCCGTCTGGGCATGATCTGGGAAACAGACGGAGTGCAGCAACATAATTACTGGCTAGAGTTAGAACTAAAGATCCCATGCGATGAAAATCCATTTGTCTTGTGATTATTTTGCATATTTTTTATGCAAAATAAAAGTGGCTTCTACTTTTGCCGGTCCTCAAACCCCCTAACACCGAATGGCATTTTTCCACTAGCATCTACTCGGCTCGGTTTCGATCGTTTTCCATTACAACTGAGTACCATCTAATCTTTGCACAAACACAACAATGGAGGACACGGAGGTGATGGTATACCTGCTGCTCGGTCATATTCAAATTTTACCAAGTTCTGTGAAGACAAATGCGCACTGTCACTGTTGCCAGTTTTTTTTTTTTTTTTAAATGGTGGGTTTGGTTTTCGTGAAGGAATCGCTCTCGTGTGTCGTCACTCTCTGTCCAATCAGTGTCCTGCATTCTGTAGACGTCACATTATCGGTTCCAATCAGCTCTCTGGGAATCCCGGCCCAGTAGGAACTAAAACAGTAGCTGGTACCAGGAACTACATCCTGATGGAAAGCCTCACAAATCCAGTAGAGTCAAGTAGGTGCTAGTGGAAAAGCGCCAGTAGTTAGCCTCCCAACTTTACAAACCAATCAGAATTTGACCCACGTGTGACCTCACACTGAACTAACCAATAGTCTTCCAGGTCAAACTCTGACTGACAGTGTTTTCTTCTTGAAGGTGGCGGGAACAGAAGCAGTTCAGTGGTTTTAGAGCGAAACAGCCCATTTAAGGGAGTGTAAAAACCGGAAGGTAGATGGTCACGGTGAAATAAAGCATAAAAAACTCAGACATGTAAACTTCGCTTACCTTGATTTGCTGAAAAGGGCCCAAAATGTTACCTTTCATTTAATAGTATTTGCTCACGATCTCTACACTCTGAATAATCAATTAGTTCTCATAACTTGAACTTGATGAACAGAAGATGAACAGTCTGGCTAAAATGATACTGCAAAAGTAACTACAATAAACTAAATGAACACTGAAATACATTACAACTGATGACACACATTGCAGTTTAGAGTTGCAATGTTTTAAAATTATATATTTTTACATTTCTTTTGTCTATAAAACATCAAAAAATAGTGAAAAAGATCTGCTGTGATTTCTTAAAGCCAAAGGTTCTTGCATGAAACGTTAAAATATTCAGTTTATCTCAACATAAGATGAAAAACGTAGCAAATAAGAAGCTAAAACAAGAATTGCTTGACCTTTTTTGCCTGAAAACTGCTAATAATTAAAAACTGATTGTTTCAGCTCTGTCTGTCTTTCATCACAGCTACTTTCAAACTTCCACTAACCTTCGTGGCCTTCACAGCCTTGGTGTTGGACAGTCCGACGCCCTTCCTGAGGTCGGTGATCAGGTCCCGGGTCAGAGTGCTCCAGGCGGTTCTGGACCCGATGCCGTAGGTGATCTCACGGTCTTTGAAGGCGATGAGCTGAGTGTTGGTCACGTAGTGGACCGTGAAGGGCGCTCCCTTCTCAGTGGTTTCCAGGATCACCGACACACTGCCGTTGGAGATGAACTTGACGTCCAGGCTGAGGATGAAGTCTTTGGAGTTCCCCAGCTGGAGGGAAACTCCTTCTGAGGACTCTGTGGTGGTGATGGGGGTGAGGAGGGCGGACAGATGGGAGAGGATGCAAAAGATGATGCATATGATAAGCAGGGGGATCATGTTACAGCATTTCTTCGTGTGCATTTAGTCTGGAGGAAAAATGTAACAAGACGACATGGTCATCAATATCCCCCGCCACATGTGATGTCTATGAGTCTATATCCAAAATAGTGATGAAGGGCCATAACTCTGTTAAATATTATCGCACAGGTCTCATTTTCGAACTTGATCAAGGTGTCCATGGTGTGAAGCTACACACTACATTTCGTAATCCTAGCTGTAACAGTTTCTGAGAAAAGCTGTCCCCTTCATCTCGGACGGACGGACGGACGCCAAACCTATATCCCCCTTTTCCACTTCGTGGAGGCGGGGGATAATAACTTCATCTGACTGATTTTAAGGACTTGTGACGACTACTGGATCACAGTGGACTATTTTTAGCTGGAAGCCTTTAATGCTGTCTGCCTCTTTTGATGTTGTATTTATGTGATAGTTGGTCTTTTACGTCATCTTTCTTAGATTTTTAATACCAATCAGACAACTTAAAGATTAATCTCAGGTAAAAACCAAACCATTTTTACTCTGCAGCAGAGTTATGTGACGATCGGCGTGCGTTTGTCTGGGAATCTGTCCGTCCATGTGCAACATTACTCAAAAACAGACTCATGGATTTGGATGAAACTTTCAGAGAAGGTCAGAAATGACACAAGGACCACCTCATTACATTCTGGCAGTGATGCGGCTTATAGTCTGGATCCACGGATTTGTTAAACGATTTCCCGTTGCGGCATCACTGTAACCATGACAACAAGGCAGCATCAGCTGCCTGCTAACGATCACATGATTGCGATCCTACTACTGACTTATCAGGACTTATACATCAGAAATGATACAAGGCACAAGTGATTAAATTGTGGGAGTGTTTCTGAGTTTTCCTTCCACCCTTATGTGAATTTTTGGACTTTTCGGCAGCATCTTTAAGTTCAGACTGAACACCCATCTATTTAGACATGCTTTCGAATCCTAGGACTGTTTTATGCTTTTCATAGTTTTGTGTTTTTTATGGGTTCTATGGCTTTATAGCAATCAAAATGGTATTGTTTTGTTTAATTATGCTGTTGGAAAGCGCTTTGGTCTTCCGTTATGTTGTTGTAAAATGCTCTACAAATAAATTTAGATTGATTATGTGGTTTTTTTTTTGTTTTCATCACATCAAGAAACCACTTCTTGGATAAACACTTCCTGTGCCGTGGGAATGGTGCCAAAAATAAAAGCCTGTAACATTTAAAAAAAAGAATACACCTTCAGAATAAAAGCATGGAGGGAGCGTTTATTTTAACACTGGCAAAACAAAGCCTTGCAAAAAGTGATGAACCGATCGACAGACCTTTATAAGAGTAATTTACATGTATGTAGGTCACATGATTCACTATCCGTACATAACGTAGACGTGCATAACACAAGCCTGTGCTCAGGTCATTTTCTTTGTGGTTACATCTATATTAAACGGACACATTCTACTTTGCTGTGATTTATGATCACCAATAATAACAATAAAAATAAAATGCTGCATTTCTGACAATGCCATATGGAGGAATGAGCAGTCTTGGAGGAGTACCGCTCTCTCTGACTGCTTTTCTTGTTATAATTTCAACCATGACTACCTGTGTGAGAGAACTGGTGGATGTGCACACTCGGAGACAAGCTCCTCCTGGGATGCATGGTACAGATGTGTCACTGCACACTGAGCTTAATTAGGAGGACAGAAGGGAGGCAAGAAAAAGGAGCACAGAGTAGCAGCGAGAAGAAACGAGCGAGTCAAAGCAGAAGCCGAAGCACTGCAGCAGCAACTTTTCTATTTGCATCTCTTCCCCACAAAAGCTCAAAGCTACAAAACTCAGATGACGCTCGGTTTCTCCACACTGCCACCTCCTCCACTGCATCAGCTCTTTGCTAGTTCAGTTCAGCCACTCGAGCTGCAGTTCTGACTTCATTTGGAGCCCCTAAAGCACCGACTGCTTATAGAGCGATCTCTCCTTTGGCCTTGTTATTTGGTCTGCACAGCGGAAGAAAAAAAGAAAAGGAGAGAGAACTGTTTTTCCAATCAACGCTCCCCAAAGGATGAAGAGAAGAACACGGGTGTGGGAGTGGAGGAAAAGGAGGGTAATGGAATGATGGGTTGCACAAGAGCTCTTAAAGCCGGGCCCAGAACGGAGAGAGCGAAAATGAGCCAATAGCGAGCAGACAATTGAGAATCAGAAGACAGAGAGATCTCACATGACAGGAGCTGGGAAAGCAGAGGCAGATGAGGCACAAAGACAGTCGATCAGGAGGAGAATGAAGGAGAGAGACAGTCTGGCAGGGGCCTCTGGATGACTACGGCTCTTTAATGCACTCATAAATCCATTACTTAAGGCAATGCAGAGAGTAAGTGGATTTGTACTCTGGCCCTGTGATTACTCTGCCATCAATAAAGGATGGGCAGGGAATATAGACGAGAATCCACCTCCACTGCTCTCCGCTCTCTCGCTGCTCTGCAATAAGTCTGGAGACGGAGACGACACGCTGCTGAAAAGATGTCAGCGTAAACCCTGCTTGTATACATGAGTGAGCATGTGAGACGAAGGCTGGAAAAACACACGTACGAACCACGCATGTGACGAGAGAACAGCGGATGCACGCGTGATTATTCACCCACACAGAGAACACGCCGTCTATTGAAAATAATCACCCCACTGGAAGGTTTTGATGTTTTCAGTATTGATTAATGGAGACAATTGTTTTCCCAATTAATCTATTTGTCCATGAAATTAAATAATGACTTCCCAGTGGATAATGTGATTAATTCAAATAGCTCATTTTATTCAGGTTACAGATCCAATACATTCATTTATAGCATATTAACACAGCAAGTAAAAGCTGCAATCAGCTAATTCAGGGGTGTCAAATATGTGGCCAAAACCGGCCTTCCAGTGGGTAAAAATTACAGAGAGACATTAACTGCAGATTATTAATTAGTAAATTTATAAATGTAAAATAATTTCTATACCATGACAAGTTGTTTTGATCATAAAGTAAAATACTAGATTGCTTTATGTCGTTTTGCGTTTCATTTTTGGAATGTTTTCTCTCGTTTTTGTCCGTCTTCTGTCGGTTTTGTCTCTCGTTTTTGCCATTTTGTGCTTCCTTTTTGCATCGCTTGTGTTTTTTGAGAGATCAAATTGGGCTGAATGTGACCTCTGAACTAAAATGAGTTTGACACGCTTGATCTAATTGTTAGTTTTTGCTTGAATGATGACCAAAAAAGAAATAATAATCTAAGTCTATTCAAACGTGCTTTGTCTTCTTATCTTAGGGTTGAATGCTTTTGTGGTTGAGGGATCGTTTTATTTCATCACCTCCTCATGTTATTTTCCTACCTTGTCCATTTCTGAGTCACTGGAGATAAAGACTAGCCTAGCCGCGCTAGACAACCCACGGCAACGAATTTAATTCTCTGCCAGGGTGGGTCTAGTTACCCTCCATAAGGCTCCTGGATGCTCCTAAAACTGGCCGGATGAATCACCATGAAGTGTAGAGTCAGAAGGCGGGCGTAACTAAGTGACGACAGAGGCGCGACGATTCTGACAGAAACAACCGGCACACAATAAACAGTTATCTTTCGACTCGGCTTTGGCCACAGCCCTTGAAGATTTGAAGCTAAAATTCAACTTGAAAGATAAACAAAGGACGGCACTGAAGTGTTTCATTGAGAAGAAAGACGTATTTGGACTTATGCCGACGGGATATGACAAATCCTTAATATACCAGTTGGCTCTGCTGGTTGGGAAGCTAATGGGACTTAGCTACAATCCGCCGGTGCTCTCAGAACTACATCAGCCTATTCGTTGTGTTGATTGGTTGTATACCTACCCAATTGCTGCAGAGTGATTTGATAGACAACCTTTTAGCCCGCCTCCCTCCCTGTCGAGCGTTCCTAGACCCTCGTGCCGTCAGAAACATGGGTGTAGCATGGCTAGGCTAGATAAAGACTGTATTATGGTAGTTTGGTTGAATATCCTTTGTATTTGTGTTTGTGTGTGAATGTGCTTGTGTGTTGTATTGTATTGTGTTGTAATATAGCTGTACTGTTGCCTAACTGGACCCCCTCAAAAACGAGGTGACACACCTCAAGGGGTTATTCCAAATAAAGAATTTGATACCTTAAATGTTTGAAAATTTATTCCCTGCAATAATCTTTTCAGGATTACATGTTGGGATGTGGCTTTGCATTGGTTAACATAAAACAGACTGGTAAAAAGTGATCCACATCCATTACGATTCTAAAACAGAGGACACATGCCGGTCTGTGTTACTCGTAGAAGCGCCTCTGAGAGCAACTCCAGCCCCGAGTTAGTGCAGAAAGCTCTCAATCAGCTTTAACACATCTGGATAACACATTTCCCCCTCATTCTTCTTTGTAAGTCCACTCAGGTTCTGTCATTCGGCATTGGAGCTGTGAGTGAAGTCCACCCACAAACGCTCATTTGTGCCGAGACTGTTTCACTTCGACATTAAAGCAAAACCCTCCAGGTTTTCATGAATTCAAAACTCATTTTTAGCACTATTCATGCTCTGCAATAGTCACTCAGTGTACTTCCATCCACTAAAAATCTCCCTGTATAGTTGGATTGATTGGTAGCGGTTGAGTCCTCCATCCCTGAGCTGCATTCAGAATCTCTAATGATGCACGAGGGATTCAGAGGAATCCATTGGATGCATGTAACTCAGTGTTAGCGGTTTTGATGTCAGCTTCACTGTTTACTCTCTGACAGCTATATCAGAGCTGGAAAAGGTTATTACCAAATGCAATGCAACATTTCCTGCTGCTGCTTTAATTTTAACCATCCAGCTCTTGGAAAAAAAAAAAAAGGAGTCTGTTACTGCAAAGCACAGAATAAAAACAATACGCTGTCACTGTGGTTGGTGATGTCTGCAGTTCTTTGAAAAAATGCTTCCGCAACACAAGACAATGGTCATTTTTCAATTTTTGCAAGACGGTAATGGACCAAGGAGCAGCAGAATCGTTTCAGGAGACAGACTGCACACTTTTAACTCCTCAGAAAGTTAACCAACGTGAGAACGATCAGTGGATGAAATCTACCTGGACCGTTCACAGCAGAAAGTCAGATCACAGTGCTGCTATTATTACTGACTGATAAGTTTATTAAAACAGCAGTCAGGTTTCCGTGTTTCAATTTACAGAATATAAACAAATAGAAGAAAAAAATGGGAGAGAAGTCTACAGGGGTTTTGGAAATTTGGTGAAGTTGTGATTAGTCTTTCAGGTTAGCTGTTATGTTTTAATTCCAAAGGCGAAGACAATCAGTCTTGTGAGCTCAATACCTGTGACGTCTGATTCTGTTTAGTAAAAGCGGTTTCTGCTTTGACGCACATTAGCTCTGTGTAAAAATGCCTTAGCTAAATTGAAGACGTCTTTCCAAATGTTGCCATTTCCGTAAACTTCGTCAAACGCTTTTCTTCAACATATGCATAAAAATCTGTCACCAAACATGGCTAATGTCCTTTTGTTTGAAAAGATAATCAACCGGGACTGAAATCTTAAGGATGACACCATTTTTTTTCTGTTTATCAGTGCCGATAAAACCAAATTAAACTGACTGCAGTTCAGTGCAAAAACACACTAAATCCTCTTGAACTGCTAACGCTAACTGGTGGAGTCTTCATCACTCTGAAACTGGCGCTGCGCTACACTTGGCCTTGTTAGCTCAGATGCTAATACGAGTTACGCAGTTTTTAGCTGCATCTGCTTGTTGGTCGAGGGAAAAGACGTTTTGTTTTATCTGGTCTCAATGTGAAAGCAATGCTGCTGTCTGGCTACTCAGGAAGACGAGAACGCTGATTAACTTGTCGTCATTTGAAGCAGCTGTCAACAGTGAACGGCGGCGCACAAAAAGAACAGCACAGCTCCGGCTAAAGTTCAAGAAATGTGAATCTGGGCCGCACCATCGACATCTACAGCACATCACATACACAATAACAGCGTGCTGCAAAGGCTATTTTTCTGCAATAGCGTAACTATCGGTAGAACGGTCTGCAGAAAACGCATTTCTGAACTATCAATCGACCGCAAGGGGATTGAGAAAATAAAGGTGCTCAGTAGCAGACAGTGTTGGGCTGGAATGTACAGATGGTAGATGGTAGGTTATTACCAGGGGACAGACGATTGATCCACTTGTCAGAGGCTTTGAGAGATAGTTCAACAGCCATGCCCTAGATACAGTAAGGAGGGAAGAAAGACCCAAACAGGAAGATGGGAGTGGGAGGTGAAGACAGAAAGAGAAACTGACAGCAGAGGGAGAAAATGAGGAAAGTTTGATGAGAGAGCAGAAGGAGGCATTAGAATGGATCGGGCGAATATGACGGCAATACTTAGGAAGCACAAGACTGCTGTGGGGTGATAAGTGGGCGGAAATGAGTAAACAGAGGTGGAAGACTGACAGAGATCTGGGGGAGACGGGGAAGATTAATGGAGAATGAAGGCTGCTCAGGGAGGGCTGAGTGGTGATGATGAAAACATGACGATGTCAAGGAAAGAGAAGCAGCGACGGCGAGCCGAGCTGGAAGTGAAGGTGAGCAGAGAGCAGAGAGAGCAGGGAGGAAAAAAAAGGTGTAGGGTGGTGAAAGGAAAAGAAATTGCTGATGATGAGAGGCTGAAAGCACAGGAATTAGGAGGAGGGGAAAATTACAGTAGAGAAGACAGCAGCTTGACGGAGAGAGAGAGAAAGAGAGTCCTGGAAATATCAGCAGGAGATCAGAGAAGAATAAAGACAGCTCCCTGGGTAAAACATTCTGACTTCTCCCAATTCCAAAAATAACTGCCAACTATCTGGCCTTGGTCATTTTACAGCCGTAAAACTAGGCCAGACTTCTAATCTTAATTGTAACAAATAGTTGGATTTTCATCATAGATGTTTAGACTCATGACAGACACACAAAGCTGCAGCATTTCCTGTTTCACAGCACAACAACAGACCACTGAAGGGCTGAACAACTCAGGAAAAACTGATTTTTCTGACTTATCTTGGTGCTGTACACTGCAAAAACTCAAAATCTTACCAAGCCTGTTTGTCTTATTTTTAGTTAAAATGTCTCATCCCACCTGATTTAAGATAAATTCACTTAACAAGAGATGTTTCAGAAAAAGGAGGGACTTGTTTTAAGACAATACACCTTAAATATCTTGATAAGTCAAAAAATCTTGAAATGATCTTGTTCTGAGTTGTATTTTATAAGAAAACTCAAAATAAGTTTAATACACCTCAAATTAGGAGGTTACATGAAAGCAAAAATCTATTTTTGAGTGAAAAATTGATATATTTTTTAGCATGTCTGGCTTATTTTAGGATACCTAAGCTTGACAATCCTGTAAAATAGAGCTTAAAATAAGTTTTACCAGCGAATTTTAAGATGTCAATATTCTAAATATCATCTCTTATTTTGAGAAATCTTACCAAGCCATTTTTCACTTGTTCTATTAGCAGATTTTTTCACTTATTTCAAGATAACAAAAATTTTTGAATTAAGTTTTTTTTCCTTGTTTTGAGAGGAGCATTTTTTCCAGTGTAGCTGAAGTCTTGTGTTTCTAATTTATACACAGGAGGTCTTCGACATACATCAAACTTACGTTCCTACAGATCAACGTAAATCGATTTTCGTGCCTAGTTTTCTACAGAAAAATGTATTAATTTTTCACATATTTGTTAGGGTATTTATTCTTTAAAGTGATAATCTTAATGTTTAACCACATTCTCAATTCTGTATTTTCTGGATGTGTCTGTTTGTGACCCGTCACGGGAAACATCACTTTGATTACGCATAAAACGGAGGAGAAGCTTCAAACATGCCATGAAATGGTTACATTTGAACTATAATTACCATCATATTGGAGCCTAAATCTAACCAAGCAGTGACACCAAAACTAACCTGGAGGTGTAAATGAACTAAAGAATAATAAGAGAAGACATGAACCCAGTCTGCTGGGTGACGGTGCTGCTGTAGACTTCAGGACTCCACATTAATTCAGACTTTGTGGCTCTTTTAACTGCTAGTCTTTCCTATTATGTAACCGTCTTACCTTTCTGTGATAAAGCATGATTCTTTGAAAACATAATTAAGTTTCTTTCAGTTTAGCTGAATAGGAACATCATTTTTAGGGGTGCTACCTGCACTGACATGAAGCATGAATCCATAAAGAAGGGCACACAGAGACCGAGCATATTAACCCTCCTGTCGTCCTGTGGGTCAAAATTAAACCGTTTTAAAGTTTGAAAATGTGGAAAAAATATATTTTCACAGTGAAACTTCTGATGTCCACATTTTCAACATGTTTGGGAAATTTTTGAACATTTTTTGGTGGAAATAAAAAAAGATACAAATATTTCTTAAATGGTATGAATCTAAATGACACTTACCTTCTTAAGATTCTGCTGGCAGCAAGTTAAAAAAACCATCACAAAATTCTGGCTCCAGAAAAACTGCCCCACCACAGCCCTCTTTGTGAGCATTGTTAAGCAGCTGCATACTCTAGAGCAAATGACCTTCTCTATAAGACTCCAAAAAGACCAGGGAGAAAAACGATGGAAAAAATGGTGTTTACTGAGCCTCTGAAACAGATACACATTAACAGCTGTCATTGTGATACCGTTATTGTGATGTAGACTTGTAATTCTCTCCAAGACCCTCACCTCTGTCTTTATTTCTCTAAATTACTTTATTACTCCTTCTTTATTTATATATCTATTTGTAAGCGAATAAACATGTCTGTATGTATGTGTGCGTATACGAGTATGAACCTGTGTGTATTAACTTATTTCAAGGTTTGTTTTTTCTTTTGTATGTTTGTTTTTTTGGCCTTTATCATTTTTGTTGATGTTGGAAACATGGCTCCCCTGTTCATTGTTCGGAAAATGTTCTTTCAAAAAATGTTATAAAATAAAAGTTTCAACAAAAAAAATTCTTAAGAAAACTACAGGCACCAAAAAACCAATATTTTTTGGTGCTCGTAAATGAAGACAACAGGAGGGTTCATCAGGCAGCAGCCAAGTTTCTTTTTGATGTTTTGCCAACTCACAGAATTAACTTTAATGGACAACAGCAGAGTAAATTTGGCAGAGAAGGTTATTATAGCTGATGAAACCAGACTTAAACTGGATCTAACAGCTGGTTAAGATGTTTTATGATGTAAGTTAGTGCAGATCTAAACTGATTAGAAATCCTTCTGATCTAAACATTGATGTCTGCGGTCACAGCACCACATTGTATTTAACCCTTTAAGCTTCAGTCAATTCCAGCCGTTTTCAGTACAAAAAAATCGCTAATATTCTATTTGTAAATAAAAAATATGACGAGAAATACGGGGAATATTGGACGGGCATCGTGAGGTGCATTTCCTTGAAAACGACCGATTCGTGGATTTTATACGACTTCAGGACATGTTTTGGACAAAATAGTTTACTGGCTTGTTTCATCTGATGTAAAAGGTTGGATTATGGCCGTTTTTTGTGGAATATTTTCATCTGTGTGTAATAATGAACCCGGAAATGTGAGTCGCGCTGTGTGCTTTGAAGCCGTGTACAGAGAACGGATGGATGAATATTCGTTTTTGTCGGACAAATGTGTTTTTCTCACCCGCTGTGGTAATCACATCTGAAAGTGGTTTATACCGGCGGATTCATGAGAATCTAAGCTTTCCATCGGCGTATAGTGTTTGTATAATCGCGTTTGCAGCCTTTGGACATTCTTGAAATTCCTATGCAAATTAGTAAGTGTACCACCGGTGGTACACTGAAGTTTAACGGGTTAACGGACACATTACAGCGACGCCGTTCTTGGATAATCAGCCCCTAAACTGCTACATCTCTTCTAAATCAATGAGAACTAAACTCTTGCTAACCCTATGTCTCTGAATCATTCCCGCTACATACTGCAGCCCTGAACACTGTTCTGTTCGCAGCAGAATAAAAAGAGCGGTTAAGGAGCGATTTTTTTTCCTTCATATTTTCCGTCTTTACAGATCAATTTTTAGACGCATAAGGGAGAAGGCCGCACACAATAAATGACTACAGAGTCGGAGGAAGGCTGGAGCGGAGCGTCCTCAGCTCCATATGAGCTTCGGATACAAAGTGAGTGAGCTGAATTAAATTCGATTCATCCGAGTTGAAACTGTGCAAAACGGCACCAAGGACGGTCCCATTCCTCAGCCGGTTTTATTACAAGTAATGAAACTCGCCGTTTTCTGAAGGCCTATTAACTTCACGAGAAACGGTTATATTTATGTAATATTCATCAGCATGGAAGGACTTCTGAAGTTCTGAAACCTTCTACGTCAAAATGAAAGGAAGGTTTTCAGTGATTTTTTTATTAGGTTAGTGTCCGATAGTACACCCGCACTAATGCGGTTTGAAAATTACAACATTCTCTAATCTTTTAGTTCCGTTTGAGAAAACATCTCACCTGTAAGCTGGCTGTGCAGGGTGTTGGTTTAGACTGAAGTCCATGGGATGTATCTGCATACACATATATTAAAATTAAAAATAATAATGCTTTTTATGTTCATTATGATCATGTCTTTACAAATTCCATCATTATTTATTATGGAAAGAAACAAAAACAGCTGATCACACCACCTGCTCATTTTGTGCAGTCTGTTTGTGGTAATTTTTAGGTGTTTTTGTGCTCATTTTGCAATTTTGTGTTGTTATTTTGAGTCTTTATATGATAATTATCTGTCTCAATGAGTCATTTTGTGCATTTTTGTGGTCATGTTGTGTCTTTTTGTGGTTGTTTTGTGTGTTTTCATGATAATTTTGTTTCTTTTTTGATCATTTTCAGACTGTTTGTGGTAATTTTAAGTGTTTTGTGGTCATTTTGTGTCTCTCTGTGGTCATTTTGGGTCACTTTGAGCTTTTTTTTGGTAATTTTCTGTTTGTCAGTTTGCGTCTCTGTGGTCATTATCAGTCTGTTTGTGGTCATCTTGTCTCTTTTTATGAAAATTTTGTGTCTCAATGAGTTGTTTTGTGTGTTTGTGGTCATTCGTGTAGTTTTATAGCACAAAATAAGTTGTATCTGTGTCACAGAAATCACTTTCCACTAAGTTCTCCATTACAAAAACACTCAACTTTACTCAAGTGTATATCTAACATTTAGAAGAATCTTTCTGTAAAAATACCATGTGGTGTTTGGTTATAGGCGGCCATGTTGGTTTTAGGCCTGAAAACAGCAAAAATGTGACTATGATATAAAAAGTCCTGCAGTTATATACTGACCCAAAATGTCTTTGTTTTTGTTTGGGATGGTTACATGCTAGGAGGGTGATGAATTAGGGAAAAATGGCAGTTTTTGTCCGTTTAGTAACCAGAGAAGACTAAAACGGGGTCAGCAGCGTTTGCAAAGTCTTAATGTTAGAGGTCCTAAAACCTCAGATTAGTGTGCACATGTTGTGAAATGAAAAGGAGCAGTCTGGATGCAGATATGAACCATTTCTGTTTTGATGCTGCTTGTACTGTGCACTTGTAATAAAATTTTAAACGGAGTGATTACAGCAAGGAGAGTTTATCAGCAAACTTCTGGTCACAGCCCGAAAATGATCAATAAATCACTTCTATTTATTGATTATCATTAACACCAAGGTTCCAGCGCAGCAGATTGAGTCTACACAGTTCTGAATCCACGACTAGCAGTGAAAAGACCAACAGAGACAATAAATTTATCCCCTCTGTTCACAGCCTGATCTAGTGAATACGTAGTTAATCTCCATATATTACTGGAAATCCATATAAATATTCACTACACTTCCAAATGTGCATTAATCAGCAGCTGAAAACAGTCCAACACAGACTCAGTATTATCTCTAAACACACCAGAGCCCCGCTGTTTTTAAACACTGACAGTTTATATTTGAGCTCTTGTGTGGAAGTCCTTGGACGGAGCAGACTACCCAGACATAGCTTAGAGCTTCATTTTGTCTTTGAACAATGAACATAATTAAGGTTAACCGTCTGTGGATGATAACATCTGGAGACAACAGTCGACTGATATTTAGAATCTGGCTGAAAATGAGAACTATGCAGAGAAAATAAAGTCAGCTGGAGGTCTGTGTGCTGCAGGAGATGGAACTGTTTTGTCTGCTGCTTCTTTAATTATCACACTTTCTAGGAATGTCACTACGCGGCGGATCGTCTACTGCCAGCCGAGACGCTTTCCTCTGCCTGCAGACTATCATCCTGTCCTGAGGGCGTAGCTGCATATCGAGCCGCTACAGCCGCCGTGAACAGGAGATAAGCTGCTCGCCCTGAGGCCATCCTGACATACCTGGAGCGCTGAACTGACGAACGGAGGTAGCTCTGGTCTTGTCGTGGACACGGCTCAGACCGCAGCCCTTGGGAACGCTCCACGGCGCCGTGCTGACCCGGCTGTCCCTCTCCTCGGCGGTGTCGTAGACCTCCACGTGGGGAGCGCGCTCAGTCAGGTTCTTGCTGTAGTGGCTCAGGCCGTACTGGGCGATCTGGATGGCGTAGAAGTAGCCCTGAGGACCCCACTGAGTGGACAGAGGCACGCCTGGGAGGGAAACAGAGCGACAGGGATGGTTTAAAAAAAAAAAAAAAAAAGACAGAAAACAACATTTTTAAGCTTGGTATTCTTCTACATTGTACCGTACATGATTTCTTCTTTCTTGTTTTTTTTGTCTGACTTTTGTCATTTTGTTTGTTTTTGTCTTATTTTGTGATTTGCTTTATTCTTCGTTTTAAGCATCGTATTTGTTTCCTTTTTGTCCCGCTTTTGTTGTTTTTTTTCCCCCTCGTTTTGTGTCTCGCTTGTTATTTTTGTCTCGTCATTTGTCCATTTCTTTGTCGTTCTGCTACTTTTTCATCCAGTTTTTTGTCTCCTTTTTTGTTTCGTGTTGTTTGTCCAATTTTTTTGTTTTGCGTCTTATTTTTGTCATCTTGTGTGTCATATTTGTCGTATTATGTCTTGTTTTTGTTATTCTTGGCTTTTTTGTCTGACTTTTGTCATTTTGTTTCTTGTTTTTGTCATTTTGTGATTTGCTTTATTCTTTGTTTTAAGCATCATCTTTGTTTCCTTTTGGTCTCGCTTGTGTTGTTTATTTGTCATTTTTTTCTCGCTTATGTTATTTTTGTCTCGCCATTTGTCTCTTTTTTTGTTTCGTGTTGTTTGTCCAATTTCTTTTTGCCTTCTGTCTTATTTTTGTCATCTTGTGTGTCATATTTGTCGTATTATGTCTTGTTTTTGTTATTTTTGTCTTTTTTGTCGGACTTTTGTCATTTTGTTTCTTGTTTTTGTGTCTTGTGTTTTTGTCATTTTGTGATTTGCTTTATTCTTTGTTTTAAGCATCGTCTTTGTTTCCTTTTGGTCTCGCTTGTGTTGTTTTTTTGTCGTCTTGTTTTCTCGCTTATGTTATTTTTGTCTCGTTGTCATTTGTCCATTTCTTTGTCGTTCTGCTACTTTTTCATCCAGCTTTTTGTCTCTTTTTTGTTTCGTGTTGTCTAATTCTTTTTGCTTTCTGTCTTATTTTTGTCATCTTGTGTGTCATATTTGTTGCATTGTCTTGTTTTTTTGTCTTTTTTTGTCTGACTTTTGTCATTTTGATCATGCAGTAAAATCCTCTGTGGTTCAGTTCCAGGTGACTAAATGTTGTGTTCCTTTGTGGACACTCTTTGATCTGGAAGTTGTGATGTGGAAATGATAAACTGACGATGAATGTGGATGAAATTTAACTTATTTTTCTTCAGAAATTTCAGGTTGTTGGTGATGTTTTGCAGAGAGATAATTCCTTAAATGTGAACATTATTAGAATGTACTTTTTTGCACTAAAACAAAGGAAACATGTGGAGTTGTGGTTATTTATGGGTTTTTATGCCGTGGTTTTACTGCTCCGGTCCACTGGAGCTCAAACTGGGCTGAATGTGGAACCTGAACTAAGATGAGTTTGACTCCTCTGATCTAAATCTTCGGCAACATCATCATCTTGTTTTTCTTGTAAGCCACCTGCAGGATATTTCAAGCAGATGTAACGGTTTGTCTTTCTGTCCTAAGTTTCCTGCATCTGGTAAACGCAGCATCACATTGAGTTCATAACCACGGTCAAGAGAAAGGCCCTGAATTAGTCATGAAAAGAAATTGCAGAAAAGGGTTAGAAAATAAACATCGACGGAGGACTTTGTGGTGAAATTCAAGCTCATCTACTGCATTCACTGGAGGCGAGCTTCTCTCCTCACGCAGCCAGAAATAGCTCCGGCAGGACAATCACTCTGATTAACGGATACCTCACTTTAAGACCTTCTGACAGCGAGGGCACATGTGCTTTCCAAACCCAATCCTTCTGAACAGAATGTAATATACTGAGATTAGGGCCGACAATGTGCCACCTCATTACAAACTAATCACGGCTGCATGCATAGCTGGTCACTGTTCCACTTTCTTTATCGCTGCTCGTGCTGTTTAGGATGAAGAAAAAGACTCTGAAAGCTGACTGACAACGACTCAAGCAATAGATGAAAACACATCAATCTATTTATGCCACAAATAAAGTGGAAATGATTGGATGTGAAACCTTCCTCTGGTGTTTACATGTTTAAAGACTGTGGAGCTGCTGACAGTGTGTCTACTGTTAATGGTGATGAATTCTATTTATGGAACCATTTGGACATAAAATGGAGCTCAAAGTGCTTTTTAAATCAAAAAATAGCTGTTAAAATGAACCGTGGTGACAAATGATGGCAATAAACAGTTTCTGAGGTAGTTTGAAACAAACAAACATAAAAATGCTGATTGAGGAGCATTTTGCAGGATATTTAAAGCAGATGCATTTGTTTTTCTTTTGGGCTCAATAAACATTTTCAGAATTACACATAAATGCTGGTTATGCAGGAACATGCAGGGGAGTCTTTCAGTTCTTTCTGGCAACATGTTTATCTGTTAAAAATCCTTAGAAACTTCTTTGTCTTGTCTTTGGTTTTTGGTCGTGCATTGTTCAAAGATGAAGCCACTTTTCACCTGTCAGTGAGGAGCTTCACAGGAACTCTGCTGAGAGGGAACTGCTGGTCCCACATGATGAAAATTCATTTCTTTTGGTTTTTTGTGTGTCTTGTAGAATAATAGCTGCGAGAATACAAAGACACTTTCTAATGCTGTTCCTCCAGCTCCCCCTTAACTAGATTTCCTCCCTGCTTCACAAGCAAGTAAGAATTTTATCCAGTTGAGGTGCAGAATCCGAGCAACAAATGCAGGATGTCCTCGGTTTACGACGTCCTCGCAGTTCGTCATTACGTTGGAACTGGTTCAGTTGAACTAGATGGTGAGTGGAACGGATGAATACTGTATGTACAGCAGTCATGTGGCACTAGCGTTTACATTTTCGCCGGTATTTTCCTTCCGAGTTGAGTCTTACGGCGCTTTTCCACCAGCACCTACTCGGCTCGACTCCACTCGGGTTGTGAGGTTTTCCATCAGGACGTAGCACCTGGTACCAGCTATTTTAGTTCCTACTGGCCCAGGGTTCCAGGTGAGCTGTGTGGAGCTGATAACGTAACGTCTACAGAGTGCAGGCCACTGATTGGACAGGGTGTGACGACTCCTTCACGAAAACCAGCGAGTGTTTTGTGACGTCAAGAAACTTTCACATTAGTTACCCCAATGGCGGCCAGTTCACTTTAAACAAACAAGTATATTTTGAAAGAAACGTCGTCGTCTCCTGTATGCAGACAATAAGCTAGCTAGTTAGTCATCAATGCTAACTCCGTGACCGGGCCGCTGTGATACGACGACTCCACCCACGATGAGGTGGCACTCAGTGGAAAACCGACACAAACAGAGTTGAGCTGAGTAGGTGCTAATGGAAAAGCGCCATTAGTGTGAGCTACTGAGTGTTTCTGTTACTGTAGTTGTAAAAATATGCATCGATATCATGATGCACGCAACAGCTTTTGTTTTGTTTTTTGTACATTTTCACTGAAGTTCAGACTTCAGAAAGACAATCAACTTACATCAAACCGTAGGAACAGAACTCTGACGTAAGCTGAGGACCTCCTGTAGTTGTCAATCTAAAAATGAGTAAAAACCTGTCCCTTTACTGTCTGCAAGTTCTAAGATGAGACAGTCAGAATCAGCAGCTGGTACCCGTCCACCAGGTTTACTTAACTTCTAATAAAACACATCAAATGATCTGCTGTTGGCTGCACGAGTGAACAGAGGTTTAATGCACTCCCAGCATCCGAGGAACTAAAGACCCAGCGGATTATTTATGCTTTGGAGGCATCAAAAAAGAAAATCCTCAGTGTGAGCATGGTGTGCAGCTAACATGACCAAAAGCTTTGACTGTGTGCCCACAGGTCAGAGCCAGGAGGAGGTTTTAACGCTTTTAACGCTTTCTGAAATGCTGAAATCAATAAATAAGGACTGAGTGGGTCCACTGCAGGCTAAACTCAGCTGATGTTTATGTCCGTTTACTTCTTTCCTGCTCTCTCTGCACACATATACTGCATTTTAATACAGCCAAACTCACAACAGAGCTGTTCTCATTTACTCATTTTTCCATTTTGTGATTAATAGATTGACTGAAATGTTAACCAGCGATCATTTCACAGCTATTTCTGACATGCAGCTTTGCACCGACAAGATACAGATTTAAAAACCAAAACGTCGTCCGATAAACTCATCGTACACTAATAAAAAACAGGAGCTGGGCTGTGAATTCAGATATTTACACGTAAAATGATCGCTTAGTCGCAATAAAGAGTCGCATTTCACATTTATGTCAGCTGCAATGTGGTCACAGAGAGAGTCTTCTTCCTGAAGGCGGCTTGGACAGCAGCAGCTCACCAGTGTTCATCGATACAGCTGCCGAAAGAGCACATGCAGTTTATGTGACGTGAGGGTTTAATTTATTTGCAGAAAGGAGGCACGAATAATTAATGTAGTAAAAAGAGCACAATCGCTTTCTTATGCCCCATTCATAAATACAGATATTAGTCTTCGATGGACAACCATAACCAACAGCACGATCTCTGAGGACCAACTCCTCCTTCCTGAAGAGCTGGATGTTTGGTGTTTATCTCTGCATCACTTCCACGACGTTTTTCTTCTGCAATAGCTCAGATTTAATGGATTGTTCGTGCACCAGTGTAAGGGATTATTCGAGGCAGACTTGTTCTTAACTGCAGAGTGGCAGTCACACTGACAAGCAGAAGATGTTGCTCAGTTTTCTGCTGCTCCCTGGAGAGCTTCCAGTGCAGACAGCCCATCCACACAGATTCACACCACTCCACCAACATTTCTCATGTGCTTGTGCTCAATTCTTTCCTTCTCAAAAGCGAAAGTGACAGAGACGGCTACCGGTGAGCTGTGTGCAGTCGTTCCTCACTGCAGAGCGGAAGCCGAGCAGTTTTTCCTGAATTACATCATTCCATCCTTGCAGATCATGAATCACTCAGTCCATTTTTACCTTATAACAATTTGTGCTGTCTATAAAGAAGAGGCAATAAAGCGATTAAATGTTCGCTGAAATAAATTCAAAGTTAACATTTGTTATTTGTCTGATATTGGCTTTTTTTTGCCAATAATCGATATGCCGATATTTTCCAACTCTCAATTTCCGATTCCGATATATGTGGGCTGTTTAACTAATTTTAGGTAACATCTTAAATCTCCTGTGATGGAATCAACACATCATGCCTCATTTTACTGTGATGCCCCATTGATTGCATTCTCAGGTGCAATAAGGCTGAAGGGTTTCTAAATAAGCTTTAGGCTTGTGTCCTTGCACTGTAGGCTACATATGGTCATGATTACTTACCTGGTGACATTTATTATCATAGTATTTGTATCTATGTTTCTGTGTATTGTACTATACTCTTTATAGTATGAATTTCGTTGTTGACTGCTGTTGCAAATCAAATGGCCCAAATTGGGACAATAAAGATTTTGTAATCTAAAATAACAAGGCTTTCCAAAAATAAGAAAACTAATTTCACTTAAGTTAAGGAAAAAATGCCATATTTTGCTTTTTTTTAAATTGTCTCAAACAACATTTCACACTCTCCCGGCAAAATTGAGGCATTATTTTATCCGTGATGAGGAAAAAAAGCGACAACGATATCGACCGATATTGCATTTTGATGCCAATATCGGCATAAAAATTGGTGGGCCGATATTATTGGACATTCATAGCTTCAATTCTGTTATATTTTTCTTCTGTTTTACTGGATTCCAAGAGGAACACGTCTCATTTTGCCTGTACTATGGTTGTATGTACTGCTAGATGACAATAAAGCTTGACTTGATTTACTACAATGCACTTGATTTTCCTGGCTTTAAACAGTGTCATCGGTGCACATATTGCACGACTAAAACCCAGTTAACAGTTGGCAGCACTCATGGAAGAGTCTACTTGAATAAATGGGCGTCCAGTGACTGCTCCATTATCTTCCTCCTCACGATTTTGGACCACACCGCTCATGTGTCGCTGCCTACAGGCATTTTCTCTTGATCCCCGCTACTAATGGAACATGAAGCTATTTTAATGTTTATATTTAAAGGGACAAGCACTCAGCATGGACCGATGCCACTGTAAAGCAGTAAGGTCATCACAGCTGTGACTGAGAACGGCTTTACTTGATTAATGTGTTCATAAAAGAGCACGACTGGAGAAATGCACACATTCAGATGTCCTCTTCCACTCGGCTGCCAGACTTCTCTCCCAGCCTGTCTGGATACTGGCATCTCTGCTGACAACTTAAGTCAAATGACTGTCAGAACGGTAACGCCGCGGTACAAACCGCTCTAAGTAATCCATGTGGAATTGACTGTTAAGCCTCCACATATTTCCATGGTTCCAGAGAGTGGACGTTTCTAGAAATCTAAAAGACTAGGTCCCCTGCCAATTCTAGTAGGCTTTAAGGGGTGTCCAACATGAGGTCCGTGGGCCAAAAGTGGTCCTCCAGAGGGTCCAATCCGGCCCTCAAAGTGCAAGTGTGTTTGTCTATTTTTTAGTCATTTTTTTTCTTTTTTGTCATTTTGTTTCATTTGTGTCATTTGTATAATTTTTTGTCTTGTTCTCGTCCCTTTTTGTAACGTTTTTGTCAAATTTTCTTTCTCTTTTTTGTTGTTTGTTTAATTTTTTGTCATTTTACGTCTGACTTTTGTAATATTTTGTCTTGTTTATGTCTCTTTTGGTCTTGTTTGTGTCATTTGTGTATTTTTTGTCTCATCTTTATTGTTTTGCCACATTGTGACTTTTTTAGTCAAATTATTTGTTTCTTTTTTCTTTTGGTTCGTGTCGTTTGTCTCATTTGTTGTTGTTTTGCCGTTTTTGTCATTTTGCATCAGATTTTTGTAATATTTTGTCTTGTTTTTGTTGTTTTTTTGTCTGACTTATCATTTTGAGCATAAAGTAAAATCCCGTATCATTCATTTCCAGATGTGTGTGACTAAATGTTGTGTTCCTTTGTAGACATTCTGTGATCTGGAAGTTGTAATGTGGAAATGATAAACTGAGGATGAATGTGGATGGAATTGAATTTAATTTTCTTAGGAAATTTCAGGTTGCTCATGATAAGATAATTACTTAAATGTGAACATTATCAGAATTAACATTTTTGCACTAAAACAAAGGAAACATTTGGAGTTGTGGTTGTTTATATGTTATGCTCTGATTTTACTCATTTGGTTCACTTGAGATCAAACTGGGCTGAATGTGGAACCTGAACTAGAATGAATTTGACACTCCTGATCTAATCCTACTGGAATTAACACGGCAGCAAACGTCCTAAACAATCTAATTGAGAAATGTTTACCCTTCTGGGTTTTTTTTAGCACTACTTTTGTTTTTGACCTCAAGCAGCTGAGAGGAAACTTTGGATGAATGTGAGTAAATAATGAAGCTCCATTAGGCAATATGCTGAACAGAGAACCAAATGTCTGTATTGTGCCATCTGGAGGGGTCAACCGTTGCGCTGAACTCACCGGGAACTCAAGCATTTTTGGAGCTTTTCGCTTCTTTTAAATAAACTGTTTTTGGGCTCAGATGATCGCAGCGTGAAAAGACGTTAATGGAGAGAATTCAGCATGATGCAGCTAAAGACCCACAGCTTTCCTCAGGAGCTGCTGAGCCCCACAGCAAACTGAAAGACCAGCGAATTCTGGGCTCACCATCTTAAGTCAGGCTGTCAGAAACGTGATGAAATGTTCGTGCTGCTCTTTGTTTTCCGCGTGCATGAATCAGGAAGGTAGGAAATATTAGCTCACATGTAGCCATGAATAACAAGTTCATGAATCAATGAGCTTTTGTCATAAACTGTCTATAAGAAAGTCTGAAACATAGAAATGCCTTAAGCATGCATAGTTTCTCGCTGCCAGCAGGGGGCGACTCTTCCAACTCTCGCTGTGGATGATTTACGAGAAAATGATGCTACTTCTCACGTGATTTGTTGGGTCTGTAAATATCTTCCTAATACATTTTTCATCTTGATCACTGGTTTTGAGACTCCTTGAACACAGCATGGTAACAATGATGTAAATTTATGGTCCCATTTAGAGCAAAACGGATAATAAACCTGGGTATGCTAGGGACGGGGCCACCTTATTTTTGCCTGGTTGCTATGGTAACGCCTGAACTTTCTAGTCAGATTTGCATCTAGTTTCAAAATAGCAACTTGGCGTGGATCAAATGTCAAACTCTAAAGAAACCAGAAACCAACAGGTGACAACACAGCAGCTATGTCCAAGTTTTATAGAGTCTATGGGTTTTCTGTTGATCAAAAAGCTTAATGCTACTTTAACATTTGCATTATGGTTGGCTGTTTCAGCTAAACACATCATGAAACACTTAAGAGAACAATACTATATTCATACTTATTTATTTTACACTTTCTGCTACTGGGTCAATATATAGTTGGAGGACTTTATGTGTCATAGTTGACATTTTTGCTGTTTTCAGGCCTAAAACCAACATGGCCGCCTACAACCAAACACCACATGGCATTTTACAGAAAGATTCTTCAAAACATTATATATACAATTTAGTAAAATTTAAATATGAAGTTATTTATAAAGATATCATAGTAAACCTGTTGACTACTTTATATGAAATAAGTCAGAAAGCCTTGGAGTCTGGCCAGTCTTTTCTTCAGGAGGAAATGACATCATGTGGAGCAGGTCATGTGATCTGGAATGAACACACTTCCTGGAGAGGAGTTTTTGGAACGGGGAACTTAGTGGAAAAGGATTTATTTTGTTATTTTCCATACAAAATTTGATATATTGCCAGAAAAGAAATATCTGTCATGATTATCTCCACTTACTAAAAAGAACACAATCCAAACTATTTGTGAATCAGCTCATTTTATTATTGTTTAACTCATTAGAAGGTGGTTGGTGTTAAATTCAGACGGTTATTTAGTTGATATTTTAGTGATATCCAGTCATTTTTTATTAAAAAGTGAGACACAAAATAACAAAATCGAGACAGAAAACGACAAAATTGAGGCACGGAATTACAAAAAAGAGAAACAAAATGATAAAACCGAGACACAAAATAACAGAAACGAGGCACAAAATGACAAAATCAAAACAAAAAACGACAAGCTTGAGACACGGAACGACAGAAACGAGGCACGAAATAACAAAAACGAGACGGAAAACGCCAAAACTGAGACACAAAGCGACAGAAAAGAGACACGAAATGACAAAATTGAGACAGAAAACGACAAAACCGAGACACAAAACGACAAAAACGAGGCACAAATTGTCAAAGCTATTTCTGAATTATTGTTAAGCTCATTAGAAGGTGGTTGATGTTAAATTCAGACGGTTATTTTGTTGACATTTTAGTGATATCCAGTCATTTTTTATTAATAAGTGATTGTTTTCATTATAAATAATGATGAAATTTGTAAAGACATGATCATAATGAACACAAAAAACATTAGAGTTTTTAATTTTATTAAAAATATATGCAAGATATATCCCATGGACTTCAAAAGTCCTTTAATTATATACTGATCCTGCTCAGGGGTTTTTCCAGAACACAGGAATTGAACACTGGAAACAGCACAGACATAAAGCACATTCCCTTCACACAGACTCCAAACCGCAATTTGATTTAATTTGACATGAAGCTGTAAACAAACTACTCGACTGAATTATTTTGTGGCTTTTGTGGAATCGCAGCAGCCTGACTGTAGCCACGACGGTTTGCCTTCCTGTCCTAGATTCTACTCAGAGACGATTCATCCAAGTCCACCTCTGACTTCACTAGAAAATGCTCCATCTATCTCAGTCCTGCAGGTTGAGTGTGCTCAGGTGTGAGGTTAAGAGCGACCACGTGTTACCAGAGTGTTTGTACAGCGATGGTGTGAGGGTCTCGTTTGTGTTTTATCGAGCACTCAAAACGGTGTTTTCGGACTTTGTGTGTTTGGGCAAATGTTGAAATGATGCCGGCCTGCAGCAGAACGGGGAGTGGAGATCAGGACAGAAAAAATGAGCCAGATCGTGATTTAAGATGGTGTTGTTAGAGAGGATTAACTACTTCTGCTAATGATAGCGCCCTGGCTGCTGGAGCTTCATTTTTCTCAGCTTCTGTTCTTTGTTTCAGGAAGGCTCTAATGCAACAAAGGAAAGGAAGGATTCAGTTTCTAAACCCCCACCATAAAACTATAAACCCTCCTGACAAGTAACGACATAAACTGCTGTTTCTGGGAGCATTTTCCAGCAGCAAAAAAACTCAAATTTACTACCAGAGAGCTTAAATGCAAATTTGCCCTCTCTAGCAGTAAATTTTAGAATAATTTCTCTAAAAAACGCTTTCAGTCTGAAGATTTTTTTCCTTTAGAAATGAGCGGCTGTCTGAGTTTGAGCTATCACTGTGATTTGAGAACGTGTCCGTTGCCAGTTCGGCTCCTGAGGCTCCAACGATGTAAAAGGGCCATTATGACATTTAATGTGTTTTGCTGAGGGTCCCGTTAAATAACTTTTTCTTCGTTAGCGGGGTGCATTTGGAGAGAAACGCTCCCGTAACCTTGTTTAAGCTCCGCGGCAGCTCTGAGTGTGACAGGCTAATTAATGAACTGAGGTGTGGATGCATGCACATGTGCTAAGGAGCAAAGGAGGGTTTAATTAATGTGTGCACAACATGAGAACGTAGACGAGTCTTCTATGTCGTACCAAAAAGAGGCAGGAAACAGGAGGGTGAGAAAAACTGCTCAGCTCAGGTTTAACTGGATTCCTGTCTGACCTATTTTCTTCTAAATGTTCTTCTCCTGTTGTAGGACAGCGAGGTGATACGTCACCCTAAACCAGGGGTGTCCAACATGAGGCCCGCGGGCCAAAAGTGGTCCTCCAGAGGGTCCAATCCGGTCCTTAAAGTGTAAAAATTCCAGAGAAGACATTAACTGCAGACTGTAAATTAGTAAAACTACAAATTTAAAATCATTACACTAACCCTTAAAAAGGCGGGGCCGAGTATACTCGGTTCACGCTTACTCGTACACACAGCCGAAACATTCTCGGCTCGCTAATTAACATAAAATATGCACACACCCGTATGTTTAAGTCGACCAATGGTGAGATATAAACATTGGCCCCAAATTTGCTTATTTCAAATGATAAAGCCGTACAACGAAGCTGCAATTACGAAGCTTTTATCGGGCCGTGTACCGTAATAACACGGCCGAAATTCACAATGACGAACGTCTACGACAATGCGACCTGGCAAGACTTGATCGATATTTTTATGGATTAGGTGGTTTTAGTATGTGTACTTCTCCAGAAACATGGCCTTGTAAGGGTTAAAATAAACTGAAACTGTTTTTAAAAACTCTCAGGATCAAGACGTTTCCCATGAATGACCTGGTTGACTCCAAAAACTTCGAGGTCATGTTATCTGAGAGTACAGAACTGATTCAGGGTTTTGTCTGTTGGTCGAGTATAAGAAGCTACTGAAGAACATCTGCTTCACCTGAGAGGTCATTTTACACACGGAACAATCAGAGGAAATAATGTGCAAAATAATTTGATAATAAAACACAAGGTAGCTAAAACTGACCAAATATAACAGACTGGATCCTCCTGCTTCTTCTTTCTAACGACATTATTCTCTCCTATTCTGCTCCCTGAAAGAGTGCATCAAGCAGTGACACACATTCATGTCTGGCTTTAATATAAAGAAGACGACCGAGTGTGGTTGTGTTTGTGTGATAAACCAAAAAGCAGATTTCCTTCATTATGTAAAAAAAAAAAGAAGAAAAAAATGTCAGTGTGGGAAATTGCACTATCCATCTCAGCAAAAATACCTATTTACTGCTGGCAAATTGCTCTTACAGACACCGGCTACCATTACTCATCAAACTAAACTCTGCTCCCGACACTTTGCCAGCGAACATGTCCTCGTTTATTACATTTCCCCGCCAAAACAAAAGCATGCTTCTCGAATGAAAAAGGACGGGAGCTGAATAACCGCAAATCACACACTTTCTGCTTCTATCATTCTCAGTCATATCACTGATGTGCTGAATTTCTAAAGTGTGGATGGTATTTCTTCTTTCACCAGCAGCTTCCAGCTATTAGACAATAAAAAAGGATAATGAATATCTATTTTGTAATTTCAGGCGAGAATGCGGGGCCACTTCTTCAATCAAGCGGGGAACAGAACTATATTGATGACAGGGTGGTTTCAGCTAATAGCCTTTTAAAATGAGCTATTGATCCTTCCTAGCAATTATTCTCAAAAGAAACCTTGAAAAGAAAACACCTGTACGAAGTACGAAGGAACACGGAGGGAAACATCCACAGAACAGACAGTCGTACGTTTGGATCAACACTAAGATACCGAGAGCGTCCGAGTGGAGAACGTGAACGTTTCTGACATAATTTTAAATTTAGTAGCGAGAAGAAGCATGAATTTTGCAACTGTTCTATGTCGCATGTGTTAAACTGACTCAGAGGAAAGTCTCCTACAAACAGTTATTTGTAAAACACTTATCAAAGCATTGTCTTATTACCGCCCGGCAAAAACTGCGTTTTGCCAGAAGGTATTGTTTTCACCTGCATGGTCTTGCTTGCTTGCATGTTTGTCTGTAACACTTTGGTTTCCGCGCGATAACTCGATAAAATATTGATGTAGCCTCACCATGTTTGGTACACAGGCGTACCATAATAAGACACAGGTCAAGTTCGCATTTGGTGACCGTGACCTCATTTTCAAGGTCACAGGGGTCATCTTTGTCGCCGGGCGGTCCAAGTTTGGTAAAACTTCTTGTTTTTATGCATATTTTAGTTTGTAACAGATATGAGAAAGGTTTGCATGTTGTATCGCTGTTCTGAGACTAATATTGGTGCTAAAATGGGGGAAAAAACTTCCAAAGTGTGTCACTTGTGTCTGCTGAAATACTACAGAAATAGTGTAACCGAGCAAGATCACAGACTCATTTTTTAAGGAAAAGAAATAAATCTCATGCTTCTCTGACATTTTTTTTTTTACAAAACTAATCAAAATTCATCATCAATGACGCTGATGTTCAGACTCAGAAGTCGTGTCTGAAGGGTCTTTAAGGCAAAAAGCATTTATGAGTGGGTGGAGGAACTGAAATCTGATTTTTCCTGTTCATGAAGTCTTGAAATAGATCTTAGTAAATAAATCTAATATTTCTCTGAGACTTTTTAGTTTGGAAACACATAAAAATGAATTAAAGCTCATCAAAGACACGACTGATTGGATTTACTCACTGATTTATGTCGCATTGATGAAGCACAATTAGTGATTATTTACTTACACATGAAAGGGAAAATATCAAAGAACTGTGAATAAAAATCGCAGTGAAAAATGTACCTTACTGTGAGTGTTTTTATGTAAATATTGTCTGCTCTTGTACCTTGTACAGCAGAAGAAAGTGTCTTTTTGACACAAAAAAAATTACAGAAAAATGTAGAGGATCTTTAGATTTAACCCTGTAAAACCCACTGCTGCAGGAGTGCAACATCAGTTTTATTTTTCATTATAACAATTTTTATTATACTTATATATATCATTTTTTTGCTATATTTAGGTCTTACAGGGTTAATAACTCTGATAAAAAAAGTCAAGTTGTCCTATGACCACAATGTCAAATTATTTGTCTTCTTTTGTCAAATTTTGCAAATGCGAAAAGATTATTGTTCTTTTATGCAAAGAAGTTGTTCTTTATGGAGATGAGGCTACTCAGACCTGGACTTCAGAGCACAAACACAACTTGTTTCTCTCGGATCTCAGCAGACATTAATGTTTATTAAAAACATTAATATTTAGATGGACCTGGTAGGATGAACGTTGGTTCTAACTCCTTACCTTCCACTCCACTGATGCATTTGACTCGGTCTCGGACCTCCACGTTGTATCCTTCGAAGGACATGAAGACTCCGTCGGGGTGGTAGGGCTCTCTCTGGGTGTAGACCTTGGAATAGCTGTGCTGAAACTCGAAGCGGTCGTAGCCGTCGTACTGCACGATTTTCCCGTACACCTCGAAGTACTTCTCCATCCAGGAGAAGGGCAGGTAGACGTCGCCGCCGTCTCGCCGGCCTTTGATGGTGGATTCATCATTGATCAGGCAGTCGATCTCCTCGTACTTGATGCCGCCGACGACCCCGACGACGGGCGGAGGCTCCGGAGGCTGAGGAGGATGCTGCTGGCTGCTGATGCTGGCGTCTCCGATCCTGGGACTCGGAGCCACCGGGCCGGCCCGGGGCAGGAAGCGTATGGACGTGTCGCTGGAGCAGCGGTTCCACAGCAGCACGGTGATGAGCGTGAAGAGGGCGCAGATGACGATGAGGGTCTTATAGTTCACCCGAGCAGCCAGACAACGCATGGTCGCAACCTGCCTGCAAAACACAAACACAAGGTCGTTAACCCTCGTGTTGTTCTGCGGGTCAAAATGATCCGGTTTAAAGTTTGAAAATGTGGAAAAAAATCTATATATTTCCACAGTGAAACTTCTGATGTCCACATTTTCAACATTTTTGGGAGATCTTTGAACAGTTTATGGTGGAAAAAAAGAATTGTTAGAAATATTTTTTTAAGAAGATTCACAAAAAAAAAAAAAAATCAACCAAAATCCAGTGAATTTCACTGGATTTTGGTTGATTTTTTTCTGAATGTTCTTAAAAAAATATGAGAAGTTTTACTGATATACATGTAATCACTTTAGATATTTTTAGGGTTTTTTTTTTGGAAGATTTTTAATATTTTTTTTTAAAATAAAACTTTGAAGGGAAACTTTTAAGGAATTATTAGAATTTTCTTCTCGAAAGTTTTGCAACTGTTCTGAAATTTGGGGAATTTTTTTGCTGATTTTTTGAAATTTTTTTTCAGATAAGGAAACAACATTTTTTGGTGCCGTAAATGAAGACAACAGGAGGGTTAATCTGATCTATTTCAGACACGGCACGGAATCAAAAAGGCAAAATAAAACACACAAACCAAAAAACAAGCCACATTACAAACTTACTGTTATTTTGTCATTTGTTTTGCCTCATTTTTGTCATTTGTCCATTTTTTGTCGCTTTGTAATTTTTAGTCTCTTTTTGTTTAGTTTCGTGTTGTCTAATTTTTCGTCATTTTTTGTTTTGCTTCTTTTGTCGATCGTTTGTCGTTTCGTGTTTTTTGTCTTGCTTTTGTTGTTTGTCTATTTTTTTGTTGCTTTGTCACTTTTTTGTCTCTTTTTAGTTTTGTTTCGTATCATGTGTCTCATATTTTGTCTTTTTTTTCCTCCTTTTTGTCGTTCCATGTCTCGTTTTTGTAATATTTTGTCTTGCTTTTGCTGGGGTACTTTATCTCTTTATTTTTTCTCTTGTTCACATTAATAACAACAACAAAAACAATAACAACAGTAATTGTAATAATAAAAATAACAATAATAATATAAACATGTTCATATAAAACAAATACAATAAAACAGAATAATTGAATATTAGATATTACTCCTTTTCCCAAATAACTAGAAGAAATCTAAAATGCAGCCCGACCAAAGCTCGGCTCTGAGGAGGTTAAATTATACTTTCTGTTATTGTTCGTTTTATTCTCGTTTACCCTTCATTTCTTAAGTTACTGATGCATTTATTTTATTTATGTATTAGTGTCATTGTTACTTCTAGCCTTGTTTTCCCGTTTTTACGTCTATTTTCTTTTATTCCACTTGCTCTTTTTCCTCACTCGGACTTTGCATTTTTCTTCTTGTCTTATTTTATTCGGTGAAGCTGTATCGATTCATTTAAAAAAATCATTTCCTCTTTTACTGACCGGCCTTGTGTTGTTTAAAGCTCTTCCTGAGTATCATTGTTTTTCATTTTTGCTCCGTCTGTAAATCACTTTGTAAACCCTGCTTTTAAAAGGTGCTTTTCAAATAAAGCTATTACTATTATTAATATGATGACTGCTAATTTGTTAACGTGTGATGAAATTTACACACAGACTGGCAGCCCGCTGTGAAGCACGATTTAACAGGCTCATTTGAGAAAAACTCATCAAATAGACTCCGACTCATTTATGTAACTGATCTGCAGACACTAAATATACGACAATGCAGTGAATAACATCCAGCAAACGTTTTAATGGGCACACGAGACATCAAGTTACCCTGAGGCCTAATCACTCAGAAACAACTCATCACCATTTAAAAAAAGAAAAAACTGTGACTTTGGATCCGTGTTTCATTGTTCCGTTGATTATCTGCTCAGTTTGTCATTCCCTATTTGTGACATTAAAGTCTTTAAACATTTTAGCAAAACTACCACAAATCAGGCCATGAAATCTGAAAACACAAACGTGTAATAAACGTTCACAATGAGCAGTGGTGTCATTTGGAGATAAACTTCCCGACATCCCCAGGGCTAGATCTCAGTACATTTTAAAGGAAGCAGAACAACCGGGTCACTAAATCAGACTGAACTAAGTCCTTTAGGAAAGTCTGAAGACATGCAGCTCATAACTGTGACCTCATCAGAGCCGTTGAGCGCTTCATGATTTGACACTGTGACAGCCCAGAGCCATGAGTCCATGAGTGAGCAGACTGGGATCAGGCCGCTGAATCTGAGGCCTCGTTTATATACAGTCCAGTGATCCGGTTACTTTAAAACAGGGGTGTCCAACATGAGGCCCGTGGGCCAAAAGTGGTCCTCCAGAGGGTCCAATCCGGTCCTCAAAGTGGAAAAATTACAGAGAAGAAATTAACTGCAGATTGTAAATTAGTACGACTATAAAATTAAAATAGTTTTTAGACCATGACAAGTTGTTTTGATCATAAAGTAAAATACTAGAGCGCTAATTGTTTTTTGTAGTTTTGTCTCGTTTTTGAAATTTTGTCTTGTTTTTGTTGTTTTTAGTCTGACTTTTTGTCTTGTGTCTCATAGGGCCGTCCCGAATGCTGGCTTCTGGTCCCCGGATATTCGGGCCCTATTAAAGATGAATATCCGAATATTCGTTCCGCCTCGTAACGTCCAAGGAGGGGGAGGGGGGTGTTTGATGTGGCAGAGATGGCCTGAATGTTCGGATCCATTCGTCTGGTCTCCCGGGTCCAAATTTTGCTCTCGTTTTGTCTTCAGTTAAACTGAAGAATTCTCAAACAGCGGAGGTCTTCAGCATCTTGTCTTGTGTTTATGCAACGAAGTGAAGCGTGACGTCAGAGTCTGCAGCCACCCGGCCATTCAGGTGGTGGTAAGAAACAGGAATGGATGAGCCGAAATGAGCGGAACAGGGGCAAATATTCAGATACCAAAATTAATATCCGGATACCGCCGTAATGAACCAATATTCGGATATTCGGGTCCAGCCCTAGTGTCTCATGTTTTTGTCATTGTGTGTTTCCTTTTTGTTTCGCTTGTGTTTTTTTGTCTTACTTCTGTCATTTTGTGTTTTACTTAATTTGCAGTTTTGTGTATAGGTTGTGTCGTTTTGTGTGTTTTATTGTCTTGTTTCCGTTTGTCCACTTTTTGTCGTTTTTGTTTTTTTGTCATTTTTAGTCTCATTTTTGTTCATTTTTGGTCGCTTTGTAACTTTTTTAATCAAAATTTTTGTCTCGTTTGTTGTGTTTCATGTTTGTGTGATTTATTTTTTGTCATTTTGCGTCTCATTTTGTGATATTTTGTCTCATTTTGGTTGTTATTTGTCTTTCTTTGTTGTTTTGATCATAAAATAAAATACTTTATCATTCAGTTCCAGATACCTGTGACTAAAAGTTCTCTAAAAGATAATTCCTTTTAATGTGAGCATTTTCAGAATGCATCAGGTCAGAATCAGTTTCCTCCTCTTCTTCTGAATTGGACGAAAACTATCAGATACCTGTCATCATTTCTTTTTTGCCCTGATCAGTTCAGCACTGACAGCTTCTCTTTTTGACAGGAATAAATCTGAAGTTTACAGACAGTCGAGCGTTTAGCAGAAAGTTTATTCGGGTTTAGCCGTTCAGCAGGGAGTTGACGTGTGCAGATTTCTAGCGGCGACTTACTGCTTTTGAAAACAAGGATGCTTTCTCTGTGTACTCATTTTTCATTTCATCCTGCAGCATTTACTGACACTGTTTCTGAGTTGCAGTCAGCTTCCTAGAAAAAGTGAAATTTAAATTGGTTTTCTAAATGCATGTGAGCGACTTCTTGTTTGTAGATGGGTGAAAATCCAGCTGATCTACTAATAGACAAATGAAATACAGTCAGTGATTTATAAACAAGACTATAGCCAAGATAAACTAGTGAAATATGTGATGTGAGTTAGCTGCATGATAAACAACGCTGTTCAGTGGAGAGCAAAGTGTGATTGTTCTCCACTCATTCTCCCATTATTTCATCAAAAACAGCAGAAACCTGACAGAATGCTGCCAGAACAACTTCCTCTAAACGGATGACAAGTTGTAATTTGTGTCAAGCCCACAGTTTGGCTCCCTTTTGTTTGGCGAGGAGACCGAGTGTGGCTGAGTCAGAAGCACCTGAGGACAGAGCTGGTACATGTATGTTGTAATTAGGACCGCACACGCTGAGCAGAACCAGATCTGGTGTGGCTATACACACCGAACGGCATCTCTGTGAACAATGACAAGCAGCAGCGTGTCCGTGCAGGTCTCATTTACAATCCAACAACCAAACCCGGCTAGCAGGCTGATGCTGGTTCACTTTTGTCATGTTTACTTTTTGTTTTAGGTGAAGTTTGTGTTCACTATCTTTATCTGTAACTGAAGGCACTGAAGTATTTTGGGAATTATTCTTTCTTGTAGCAACATAAAGTCTGGGAGCACACCAACAGCTAGCCTGATTCCACCTATTAGAGTCTCTAAACTTCACTAATTAACCCATAAAATTCGGATTAATCCGTAAAAAAGCAGAAATTTAAAACAAACCAGACTATTTTTGAGGCCAGGGGCAGTTGCCGAGAATCTTGGAAGTAACATCTATGTAGGTTCTCATTCATCCAGGTTATCCAAAGTAGTTTAAATCAATCCACTGGACTTTAAGAAAGTTCCTTGAAGACGTTTCACCTCTCATCCAAGAGGCTTCTTCAGTTCTGGTGGTGGTTGGTGTTGCCTCAGCTTTTAAACCTCTGAGGTGTGTCCAGGGCTATTATTCCAACGACCGATACCAAAACTGATCTGACTACTCAACGATGGTCGTTGTGAGTATCAGTGGGGGTCGTTGAAATGCACAGATGTCGCACGAGGGCTCAGTGACATCTGTGCATTTCAACGACCCCCACCGATACAACGACCATCGTTGAGTAGTCAGATCAGTTTTGGTATCGGTCGTTGGAATAACAGCCCTGGACACACCTCACAGAGGTTTAAAAGCTGAGGCAACACCAACCACCACCAGAACTGAAGAAGCCACTTGGATGAGAGGTGAAACGTCTTCAAGGAACTTTCTTAAAGTCCAGTGGATTGATTTAAACTACTTTGGATAACTCGGAAGTAACGGTTCCTGAGAGAAAGTTGCACATAGAAAAGCGTCAACTCCCATTTGAACACCAATATCATCTGTTTGGATTAAATAAACTAAGCATTGAGCTTTGGTGGAGGGGTCAACCGATATGGTTCTACCACGGCGGATATCAAATTTTGGCCATCAAGGAGACTGATAACCAATATTTGACATTTTAAAATGAAACTCTTGCTTTCAAACTGTATTTAACTTCCTGACACAAAACAGAGAGCGCTGTGGTCCGGACATTGGTTGGGCCAAAGACTGGATCAGTCGCGTCAGGGAGCATCACGGCCACACCGCAACGTTTTAAAATTTATCTATTTTATGAGAAATCAGTAAAATAAAAGGATAAAGGATTGCAATAATAACAATAGCATAATAATAATAATTGCAATAAGTTGCTTCCCAAAATGAAGGAGTTCAAGTATCTCTGGATCTTGTTCATGAGTGATGGGAAAATAGAGCCCGAGATGGACAGGAGGATTGGTTCGATGTCAGCAGTAATGAAGACGCTGTACCAAACTGTCGTGGTGAAGAGGGAGCTGAGTCACAAGGAGAAGCTCTCAATTTACCATCCATCCACGTTCCAACCCTCACCTATGGTCATGAGCTCTGGGTAGTGACCGAAAGAATGAGATCATGGATACAAGCATCTGAAATGAGCTTCCTCTGTAGGGTGTCTGGGCTCAGCCTTAGAGATAGGAGGAGAAGATCAGACATCTGGAGGGAGCTCAGAATAGAGCTGCTGATCCTTCACCTCTGAAGGAACCAGTGGAGGTGGTTTGGACATCTGATTCAGATCCTCCAGGGAGACTTCCTTTGGAGGTTTTCTGAACATGTCCACCTGGGAGGAGACCCCGGGGTAGATCCAGAACTCGCTGGAGGGATTATGCATCTCATCTGGCCTGGGAACACCTCGAGATCCACCTGGAAGAGCTGGAAAGTGTTGCTGGGAGGAGGAACATCTGGAATGACCTGCTGCATCTGCTGCCTCCATGACCCGACCCCGAATAAACAGAAGGAAATGGATGGAATGAACGGATTGCAATAACTGTAAAAATGCTGGCTACCAGACTGATTATTTGACCACACTGATACTTTGAACCCCGTCAAACCAGCTGGTTCTGACTGTTTCTAGTCTGTATACAAACTAAATATCTAAAGGTACCTATTATCATGTCTGTGCAGTAAATATTTTCGTTTCTTTTCCAGGTCTCACCAAAACAGCAGTAAATACAAGGTCAATAATGTTCCATTATTACTTCACAGAAATGCAGTCCTTCCATCAGCGGCTCTCGGATAAAAATAATGTTGATTTTTCAGGGATCTTCTGTTTAATTTTAGATCGTTGCTTCACTGACCTACACTGCAGCTTCAGGTCGCTAAGAGTTGCTGCCCAATTACCCTTTGAAAAGGTTCACATCATCACTCATGTCTTGCGCTGACATTTTTAAATCCAGTCTGAAGACGTATTTATATTCAACCAGGCCTACATAAAGGTTACTGCCACTACATGATCATTTATATTTCAAATTATGAAAGTATTTATTTTTAAAACTGCACTGCACCGAACAAATCAGACCCGATCCTGGACCGTTCAGTCTGCTTCACGTCTCCATGTCCCCCGTGTTTCTCTGACATTTTCACCAAGCAAACAAGAAATCAATACAGCATCCTCAGGTCTCCTCCTTCATACTAATTACAGCTCTTAGAGTTTACTACTACAGCCATGACAGAGGAAGGAGAGGGAGGAAAATCATTAGTCACCAAGTTCATTTCACTATTTCAGCTTAAAGCAGCAACCAGCGAAGGTCACACCAATTAATCGGCAACAACCGGACGATATTAACGTCCTCGAGCAGGGATGTCAAAGTCATCTTAGTTCAGGTTCCACATTCAGCCCAGTTTGATCTCAAGTGGACAGGATCAGTAAAATCGTAACATAATAATCGATAAATAACTCCTACAGTTTCCTTTGTTTTAGTGCAAAAAAGTTCATATTTAAGGAATTATCTTTCTGTACAAAACATCATGAACAACCTGAAATTTCTTAAGAAAAATAAGTTCAGTTTCAGCATCATTCAGCCTCAGTTCATCATTTCAACTTCCAGATCACAGAGTGTCTACAAAGGAATACAACATTTAGTCACCTGGAACTGAACCAGAGAGGATTTATTTTATGATCAAAATGGCAAAAGTCCAAAAAAAAACCCAACAAAAACAAGACAAAATATTACAAAAAAAGAGACAAAAAGACAAAAAAATTAGACAAATGACACGAAGCAAAACAAAAAGACAAAAAAAATCAGACAAAAAAGTTACAAAGCGACAAAAAAATGGACAAAAGACAAAAATGAGACAAAAAATGACAAAAAAGGGAAACAAAATGAAAATAAAGGAGACAAAAACACAAATTATACACAAAACAACAAATGAAGCAAAAGAAAAAATAATTTAAAAAAGACAAAAAACACAAGCGAGATTAAAAGGAAACACAAACCGACAAAAATGAGAAACAAAATGACAAAAACACGAGAAACAAAATGACAACAGTCAGACAAAAAACAAAAAAACACAAAATATTGCAAAAATTAGACACAAAATGACAAAAACATGAGAAACAAAACGACAAAAATCAGACAAAAAACAAAAAATTGAGAAAAAATTACAAAGCGACAAAAAAATGGACAAATGACAAAAACGAGACAAAAATTACACAAAAACGATACACAAAACGACAAATGAAGTAAAACACAGAATGACAAAATATTACAAAAAAGAGACACAAAATGACAAAGAACAAAGAACAATTAGTATTTTACTTTCTGATCCAAACAACTTGTCATGGTCTAGAAATGATTTTAAATTTATAGTTTTACTAATTTACAATCTGTAGTTAATGTCTTCTCTGGAATTTTTACACTTTGAGGGCCGGATTGGACCCTCTGGAGGACCACTTTTGGCCCACGGGCCTCATGTTGGACACCCCTATAGCACTGGACGGTCAGATTATTGCGCTAGAGGCCTCTTGAACAAAGTGAATATATTAGAGGTCCCCTAATAGACAAGGAAGTGGACTTTAAAAAGCAAATGATGATGGAGAGGAAGGTTTAGAAGATGAAGAAAAGAGAAAAACTGGAAATTTTCTCATTTCACGAGTTCTACAATCTCAAACTTTGTGCTGTTTTCTTGCAGCCAGCAGAAGGAGAACAGCTTTGGTGTTTGATAAATTACTGCCACACATAAAAACTCTCACTGATATTTAGAGGAATGACAGCCTGGTGCAGTGATGAAAGGCTGGGCTGATGGGAGCCCTGACAATGCTGAAGGCCCGGGGACTGCACCCTGGAAGATCAGGGAACCCACCATAAATAACTGGCTCTTTTTCTAGTGATTCATTGCTGGTGTTGAGCTCTGGCTCAAGGTGGATATGCATGGGCTTAAGCACTGCAGCATGAAGAGCATCCTAAAGCCTCTCGGATGCGACTCGTCTAGAGCCACGTCCCATTTCACAAACGCAATTTACATGTTAACGCCGGAACAGCAGGCACGCTGGAAGAGGAGCTCATGTCACGGGGAAGCAAATTACAAGATGCAGTTTGTTCACGGATCAGAAGCCATGAATGTTCCGAATCAGGAGATCTCACACGCCGCCACATCCGACACGCAAATAAGCATCTGGCCACTTGTGAGGAGGCTGGAGCTCTAGAAAGCAAAACCAACCGTGAACTAACTGGAGAGACGGAAACAAGTGCAGAAGAATAAAGAAAGAGAAAGACACGAAGCACTGAATAGAAACTTCCATATGCCATCGCAATAAATGAAAACAAAGGAATGAGTTACACAGCAGGGTCATTCCGTATGAAATCAACCAATTTTAAGAAAATGTCCCACCTGACCCACTCAGATTTTGCTAAGTTTTTACATACATTTAGTACATTATATATGATGGGAAAATCCAAAATTTGAATGCTTTATTGTCATTAGTTTCACAGTTATGGCCATTTGAAGTAGGTAGGGGGTACCCTATTATTGCAGCCAAAATTAAGACTTGAAATTTTCGACCATTTTCAGACTTCTATAACTTCTGAACAACAAAAGGTAGAGATCTGAAATTTTCAGAATCATTTCACAGTGACCTATAGTGCTCAGAAATGTGAAGATATTTACTTTATATTTATAATTGCATGTTACAGAGAATGACAAAGTTGCGATTTTATCCATCACGAACTTCTAAACGGCTACATTTGGCCACCCATTACACAAAAACTAATCATCATATCCATTAGAGATTTTATGTGGTATAATTTGGCTGTCTAAGGATTGGAGCTGTATAAAATGAAAGTGCTATGGTATGTAATGCATGAAATACGAACAGCTAAAAATCAAAAATATCTGTCCGACCTTCAGATTCAAAGGTCAATATCAGCATGTGGGATAGGTGGTATCAAAAAATAAAAGACATCATGTGAAATTACAGGAATTTCCCTAAATTTGGACACCAAGCACAACTTGCTTCTATAAACCCTTCTATGTTTAATGTTGACCTTTGAATCTGAAGGTCGGACAGATATTTTTGATTTTTAGCTGTTCATATTTCATGCCTTACATACCATAGCACTTTCGTTTTATACAGATCCAATCCTTAGATAGCCAAATTATCTGAGAGGGTCAGGTGGGGACCACTGGTTGAAATGATATGGAATGACCCAGCAATGTTGAAAATTCACATCTGGCCGGTCTCTTTCAAATAACAAGCAAGTTCTTTGTTGTTTTGTTTCGTGTCATTTGTCTCATTTTTGCAATATTTTGTCTTTTTATTGTTTTTTGTCTGACTTTGGCTCTTTTTGTCTGACTTTTGTCGTTTGTCTCATATTTTTGTCATTTTGTTTCTAATTTTTGTCGTTTCGTGTTTCCTTTTTGTCTTATTTCTGTCATTTTGTGTTTTGCTTTATTCGTTGTTTCGTATTCCGTTTGTGTCGTTCTGTTTGTTTGTCTTGCTTCTGTTGTTAATCACTAACAACAACTAATAATGCTTTAAGGTCTGGATCTTAGCCGGCAATAAAAGTGATAGAAGAGTGAAAGATCAAGAAAATAGAGAAGGACAGCAAGAGACAAACTGATCCAGTCTATCCCACAAAAACAGAAGAAAGCATCCTAGTTTAATCGCTGCTATTTCTATTTTTACATATTTAGTTATAGTCACTTTGTATTAATGAAGTCTGGTTGTGAATGACGCTGTTAAAACATTGATGATTATCGGCCCCAAATATCGGTCATCTGCCTTTACCAGTAAATGGTATCGGCCCTGGAAAACCCATATCTGTCGATCCCTGCTGTAAACAAGTCCTTCCATGTTTCATCAAAGCAGCGTTTACAGCATGTACTGGAGAGAAAAACCAAAGCTGAACAACTTCCTCACGTGATCTCAGGTGTTAGAATCCTGTCTGTGCTTATTACAAACCACAGAGTTTTGGCACCTGATTAATCTTTTAATACTTTAATCTGATATGCAAACTGGACTTCATGGGCAGTGAACAACAAGCCCCCACACCGGTAATAAATAAACCCTCCCGTCTTGTTTAAAAGCAGCTCTAAGCCCAGCAGAGCCAATTTACTCCGTCACTCTTTATAAATTCAAATACAGTAAGCAAATAAAGAGCAATAATATTCTGTTCTACATCCTGTAAACTAAGCCGACACAAAATAAATTCAGTTTAACTCCGTTATTAATGTCGTCTCGACTGTGTTTCCCCAAATGAGGAGGTTTGTTAATCATATCTGCTGCTATGCACCAGTTAATTATGAGGCAGGGGGGGAAAAAACAACAGCATTTAGCTGGTTATGCAGACAGTAGCTGCGTTGTCTCTGGTGTATTCTGACCCAGATTCACTTACATCTATCAAGAGTCTGTGCCCAAGAGGAAAAAAAAAACGAAGCTGTATTGGTTGTTTATTCAAAAGCACAGAGAGACTTGTGTTTCCTGATGAATAAATGCAAATAAATGACTGTCTTCTCTCAGCGGTATACACAGACGTTTCGTGGTACTGTTACACACTGACAAAACCTATTAAGGAGGAGGTCGGAGAGGATGGCTCAGAGGACAAAGTGTGTGAATTCAGCACTGCAGGCTGCTCTGTCTCATCCATCCATTTTATTCAGTCATGGCAGCAGTCTTTCTCCAACTTTACCCACAACTACAGTCTCTTAATGACACTTAACAAAGCAGTTTAGTCACTTAAAGTTCATCAGATAATCACCAAAGAGATGGAAAACAGGGAAAGGCTAGCTTACACCCCCTGTCAAAAGTTTTAGGACACGGTCTCATTCAAATAAAGTAGAACCTGTCCTACAGCTTTTGACAGGGGGTGTATTTCATCACATGGATGTGATCAGGGCAGGACTCTGATCATACATGTAAAGTTTCAGGCAGATTGGAGCATGTTCAGGACATTTACACAGCATTTGAAATTTCATGGTGAAGGATCAAAATTCCAGAGGCCGCCACGGACACGCCCTTTGACTTTGGAAAAAGATTTTAATAACTTTGGATCATTAAGGCCTCCTGTATGTACTGGGACAATTTGAGGTGAATTGGAGTTTCCCCCTAGGAGGAGTTCTCTCTAGAAAAAAATGAAAAATGGGCAAAATCTGACATTCAAGGCAAAATAGCTCACTTCCTGTTGGCTTTGGAATGTGGCTGTCACTGACTTTTTTGTTCAGCCTGATGTGCTGCATATGTGTACCAAATTTGGTAGATACACCCCCTGTCAAAAGTTGTAGGACAGGTTCTACTTTATTTGAATGAGAAAGTGTCCTAAAACTTTTGACGGGGGGTGTACGTTTTGCCGTTTGGATATGAGGACTTGTTATTTTGCTACAGATCCTCGCGTAATCCACCGGTTATCAGATGAACTCGGCAGGTTGTGAATAGATTTAATCCTGCTGGTGATAATGCCGTTCTGATCTGGAAGGAAAACGACATGGAGAGACAGATGCAGCCGGACAAAGAGGTGAGAGACAATCCTGTTGGAGGATAAAAGTCATGCTTGACAGATTAAGGCAGAAGACGGTGGAAAACAAAAGCAGCTTTTCAGCTTACGTGCCCCCGGCGTCGAGCCCGAGGAAATTGAAAAGTGCCAACAATCGCAGGTAGAGATTCGTTCAGACTTTTGGATTTTCATACGATGGCATCATTCCTGTGATCTCCTCAATGATCAAACCAGGCAGAGAGGGGAAAGAGGGAACACTCTCTCTAAGTCTCTGATTTCATTTAGGGTTCTCCGAAGCACCACAACAGCAACCTGAAGAGTTTCCAAAGGCAGCCTATTTGCTAATGGGAAGCATCGTTATGCTGTAGCTTCAGGGTTTCTTCTCTGCTGATGAGGTTTTGAAAGAAATACTGATGATGATCTCTATCTGTGGAAGTGTTTTTGTATTCTACTGGATGGAAACAGAGTTAGCAGCATCTTATACTACAACACAACCCTCTCAGCTCACCACTGACCTGCTGGACTTCCACTTTTGACATAAAAGCTGGAGGTTTGCTGCTTCGGAGTAATTTTCTCTTCACTGAAGATAAGCAGGGGAAGAGCATGTAGGCAGTAATAACAGAACCATTTACAAGAAGCACAAAGATAACAAAACCCTGGCTTTGCTGTTAAACACCGTCTGACACCAAATAATTCTCAGATAACTGCTTCCTCGTTTACAGGTGATATTTCATGAATCAGCAGAGGATGAATGAAAATGCCAGCTTCTGGAAACACATTACATTAATAGTGTGGCTAATATTAAAAAAAAAGCAGCCTAGCCGCGCTAGACAACCCACTGCAACGAATTTAATTCTCTGCCAGGGTGGGTCTAGTTACCCTCCATAAGGCTCGAGGTTGGATTCTCCTAAAACTGGCCGGACCAATCACCATGAAGTGTAGAGTCAGAAGGCGGGCGTAACGAAGTGACGACAGAGGCACGACGATTCTGACAGAAACAACCGGCGCACAATAAACAGTTATCTTTCGAATCGGCTTTGGCCACAGCCCTTAAAGATTTGAAGCTAAAATTTAACTTGAAAGATAAACAAAGGACGGCACTGAAGTGTTTCATTGAGAAGAAAGACGTATTTGGACTTATGCTGACGGGATATGGCAAATCCTTAATATACCAGTTGGCTCCGCTGGTTGGGAAGCTAATGGGACTTAGCCACAATCCGCCGGCGCTCCAGGAACTACGTCAGCCTATTCGTTGCGTTGATTGGTTGTATACCTACCCAATTGCTGCAGAGTGATTTGATAGACAACCTTTTAGCCCGCCTCCCTCCCTGTTGCGCGTTCCTAGACCCTTGTGTCTTAAGAGCTGAGTCTAGTGCGGCTAGGCTAATAAAAAAGTACTATACAGTACAAAAAAAGTGAAAATCTGGCAGCTAAAGTCTCAGATGAAGGTTAGTACCATGTGGAACGCTGTAATGTTCAAAAACTCTAACAATCTGACCACAAGATGAGACATCTAGGATGGCATGGAAGGCTTCCAAAAATGAGTAAAAACAATAAAAACACGTCCAAAACGACTCAAATCTGACCTCAATAAATAATTGTGTTCCCTAAGTGCTGTCACAATTTGTCAAAAATGACCCGAAATATGTGCAAAATGACTAGAAATTATGTCCAAAAAATCCTCCTTAACTGTTCAAAACATGTTCAAGATGAGTTCATCATCTAGGATGACTGAGACGGATTAAAAAATGACTTTAAAATGTCTTCAAACTATTAAAACTTTCTTTAAAAAGTAGGAATTATTCAGTGTTACATTTTCGTAAACATTCGTGGTCCTCAGAGGTGGATTTGTAGCAGGATCACAATCAGCTGATGTAGTGTTAACTGGTTGTCATGGTGACAGTGATACAGAAATCTTTAACTAATCCGTGGATCCAGACTAAAAGCTGCATCACTGCTAGAATCTAATCACTTGGTCCACGTGTCATTTCTGACCCTCCTTAAAAATTTCATCCAAATCCATTGGTCTGTTTCTGAGTAATGTTGCTGACAGACACACGGACGGATTGACAGAAGGACAAACGTACTCAGCTCTACATTGCAGCTCTGGTGGCTTTACAGATATTTCCAATAATAATAATCACAGCTTTAAAAACAGGCGTTATATTTACGTTAGGCCTCAAGATGAATCCCTGTCAAACCGCTGGAAAACCACATCTGACGGCGGTAATGATATCCAGTTCACAGCTCCTGCATGTTTCCGCTGACGGCTTCACGCTGCAGCGACCTCATCCAGCATCAGCTTCACAGCCTGACGGGTCGAGCAGCTTCACAGCCACGATTCCCTGAGGTCCCGGGGCACTCGCATGCCTGAGAATTCACAGCAGCTCCTCTGCCGCCGCCGCAGATCATCAAAGGCTGTAAACTCTGACTGTGAACATGTTCCTTTGAGCTTCGTTGGATTGCAATATGTGAAGCATCTCTAGATGCTCTGATGCAGCCTCCTCCTGATGAAAACAAGCCGATATGCAGACTTCTTCATCCCATAAATCTCCACTAGTACAACTGGGGACATTCTACCCGGCATCTGATGCTGCAGTCGCTTGTTAACCCTCCTGTCATCCTCATTTACGGACACCAAAAAATAGTGTTTCCTGGTCTGAAAAAATTCCCAAAATTCAGCAAAAAAAATCCCAAATTTCTGAAAATTTGCCAAACCTTCAGGAAGAAAATTTCAATTATTAATTAAAAGTTTGATTTAAAAGTTTTATTTAAAAAATCCCCCAAATTTGGCAAGAAAATTCTCGTAAATATTTTCAAAAAATGAGTAAAAATACTAAAAAAAATCCTCAAAACATCTCAAGTGATTACATACATATCAGTAAAACTTCTAATATTTTCTTGAAGAACATTCACATAAAAATCAACCAGTTGGTTTATTTTTTTCTGAATGTTTTTAAAGAAACATTTTTTAACATTTCTTTTTTTTTGCCACCAAAAAATGTTCAAAAATTTCCCCAAAAACTTTGAAAACGTGGACTTTTCACTGAATTTTTTCCCCCCACATTTTCAAACTTTAAAATGAGTCAATTTGACCCGCAGGACGACACAAGGGTTAAAAGTTTCCCTTAAAAGTTTTATTTTAAAAAAAAATCCCTCAAATTTGGGAAGAAAATTCTTGTGAATGTTTTAAAAAAATGAGTTAAAATCTTCCCAAAAAAATGCTAAAAATATCTAAAGTGATTACAAATATATCAGTAAAACTTCTAATAATTTCTTTAAGAACATTCACAAAAAAAATCCACTGGAAATTTCGCTGGAGTTTGGTTGATTTTTTTGTGAATATTCTTAAGAAACATTTCTTTTTTTCCTACCAAAAAATGTTAAAAAATGTCCCAAAAATGTATAAAATGTGGACATCAGAAGTTTCACTGAAAATGTATTTTTTCCCCACATTTTCAGGCTCAATTTTGACCTGCAGGACAACATGAGGGTTAATAAAGAGAAAGCGTTCAGTGTTTTACAAGAGTCTCGTGAAATCAAATCTCTTCAGCAGCGAGTTCAAGTCCAACAAGCTGTCCTGGTCCCTGGTGCACCATGTACAACATTTACAACATGAGAAAACTGCAGCACCGCTGGGCTTCGGGACGGCTGGATGGAGTTGTTTTTCTTCTCCCGCTCTGGGTTAAAAATCACAAGCAGTCATCACAGCAATAAAAGCTGGAGTGCTTGTGAGCTATCCTCAGGGAAAGATTGGAGCTGAAGGCTGGTGTGCAGGAAGTTACAGCTCCAACTAAACTCCTGATGTTTCACTGCCCTCCTTCATGGGTGAAGAAAGGTAGAGGTCTGAGACGGCCTGTAAATTATCAGCTTATTCTGAAGCTGTGAGGCATGTTAGCGCCTGTAGTGTGTGTGTGTGTGTGTGTGTATGCATGGTGTGTGCATATGCATTGTGTGTGTGTGTGCATATGCATGGTGGGCAGCGGTGGACAGAATAGCCAAAAAATCGTACTCAAGAGTAATGTTACTTCAGAATAATATTGCTCAAGTAGAAGTAAAAAGTAGTCATTCAAAAAATTACTCAAGAGTAAAAAGTATTTTGTGGAAAGATTACTCAAGTACTGAAAGTACTGAGTAACTGTTTGACTGTAATGTCTGATTTATATCTTTAGAAATGATGTGATCAGACAGACAGAAATTTAAAATAATGTGCAAATTCTGGTATTTCCAAATAATAAAATAAAAAATAGCAAAATTAAATAACATCTTTAAAAAATGACGAGTTCAGGCACAAGAAACACAAATTTCCAAATCTTGGTTTTTCATAGCATACAGCCAGTCAAACAGTTACTCAGTACTTTCAGTACTTGAGTAGTCTTTCCACCAAATACTTTTTTACTCTTACTTGAGTAATTTTGAATGACTATTTTTTACTTCTACTTGAGCAATATTATTCTGAAGTAACATTACTCTGACTTGAGTACGATTTTTTGGCTACTCTGTCCACCTCTGATGGTGTGTGTGTGTGTGTGTGTGTGTGTGTGTGTGTGTGTGTGTGTGTGTGTGTGTACTTGTACTTGTTACATGGTGAGAACCATTTTCTGCATTTAACTATCAAAGTGAGGACATTTTTACAAAGTGAGGACATTTTGGCCGGTCCTCACTTTGAAACAGCCATGTTTGAGGGTGAAGACTTGTTTTTAGAGAACAGGTATGAATTGAGGTTTGGTTAGGGTTAGGGTAAGGATTAAGTTTAGGCAATCAGTTATGATGGTTAAGGTTAGGGTAAGGCTCTAGGAAATGCATTACGCCTATGGATGTCCTCACTAAGATAGAAGTACAAACGTGTGTGTGTGTGTGTGTGTGTGTGTGTGTGTGTATGTTGTGGTTCTGAGCCTGATTGTGACACTGTGTAGGCACCAGGGTGAATTCAAGGCAACAACCAACAGGGGAAAAATAAACAACTCGCATTTTCATCCCGCAGTCATTTCATGTGGAAGCAGACTCACTATTAATCCCCTTTTCCACATATTACAACCCCCACAGTGTGGAAGAAAAACATTAAGAACATTAACCTGCCTCCTTTTAAAATGTATTTTCCTCGTCTTACATCTTGTTTGAAAATATATAAATAGAAGTTAAAAGCTGATACAAAGCCAGGTCCTACGTAGAAGTGACACCAGGTCAGTTATCAAATTATTCATTTGCATTCAAAACGCAGCTTTTAAATAACAGCAACTGAATGTCTCTGACAGGGATAACTGGTTAAGAACACTTAACCCTGGAAGATCCAGACATAAGAAAACAAATTGGAAAAATTGTATATATACAAAACTAAATATAGGGAAAAAAATGGTCAAAAAATTTGCAAAAAATAACATGTATACACACAGACACACACACGTGTATATATGAAGAATTCATTTGCAAAAACAGATAACTCCGTTTTGATAAATTTTCAGAAAACTTTTAATTGTTTACTTGAGATATCAAACTGAAGTTGAGTGGATTTGACTCAGTAGAAAAATACATGACAAAATAGAGAAAAATAAATTATTAATGTTATTATTATCTCAAGTAAACAATGAAAAAAATGAGTTTTCTGAAAACGGAGTTACCTGTTTTTGCAAATGAACTCTTCATATATAAAAGCACATACATATTTATGTGTGTGTATATATCTATATATAAACCCCAGAAAATTATTTATTATTGAATTATTATACTTTTTTATTCTTTATTTTAGCAGGTAAGCTCAGTTGAGAACAATTTCTCATTAGACAGATAGATCGATAATAAAAAAAATGATGCTGTATTTCTACATCAGTGTGTTTTACAGGGTTAAAACCATGGCGGCTGTATGAACGCTTCGCAGAATCTGACAGAGGAGTTCTGTATATTCATGACCTAGTACTAATCCCTACATTAGCTGTCAAGTTGTAAAAATTTCTCAAATCTGCTGACATCAAAGCTGCAACTGACTGAAATTTTCATTCAAAATGAATCTGCTGAATACCATCTGAGCCGATTACTCATTTGGCTGATAAAATTCCAGAAAATAGAGAAAAATCACAATTCCCTACAGCTGAGCAGTACACCTACACAAGGCCTGTATTGTTGTCCAACAGGACCAAACCCAAAATAATTCAGCTTGCTGTGATTCAGAAATACAGAAAACAACTAAAACTGAAACCAGAGAACGTTTGCAGGAAAAATGATTTGTTTTTATCAGTTAATTGCCAAACAAGTGCAGTTTGACTGTGGTGGCGCTGAGTGTTCTCCATCTGGTCACACAAACCTGCAAACGTGCACGTAGAGAGGAAATCTCGGTGCGACTTCAGGCCTGTAATTAAAGTACAACCACCTTTTGTTGGTGCATCTCTTAAAAGATCAGCAGATGATCAGCAAACAGCCCAACACCAGCATGTAAACCTGCAGCGTGCTCAATAATACGGCTTTGTTTGGAGGCAGCCGATAAGTGAATAAACTGCTTTGAAGTTAATGCGCTTGTGTGTTTTATCTCTAGTTGGAGGATTAAGCAGGTAATTACCAAAAAGCTTAGAACTGAGGTCTGCTGAGGGATTAAGAAAACTCTTAATCAAACAGACGCGAGACAAGAGCAGAATATAGGCGTCGTTCGAGAGGCAGGTCGTGTGAGGTGCTCATCCTACAGCAAGCATAAAAAATAAATGTGGATTTAAAAACAGGAAACGCCAAAGGGATGATCAGAGTGGAGAAAGGAAGAAGAATGGGAAAGGATTTAGGCTGCAGGATCTACAAGTGGTGCAACAAGGATTTTGGTGGAAAATGGCGCCAACCATACATCAGTTCTGGATTTGGGGTTTAATCGTCCGAGAGACAAAATACATCTATAATATATAATGATAGAAATTACTGAACTAAGGACACAACTGGCAGACTGACCATGAATCTATGTGACCAAGTTTCTTGAAGCAAATGGTGCATTTCCAAAATTAAACAGTCTATTCATATATACAGTAGGTCCTCGACTTGAGTCAGATTTTCGCCATAAGTCAGAACTCTGGAGAAAATATAAACAAAGCCGTTACGTGCATCACGATATTGATCAGTTCTTCATAAAGGCATGAATACCAACAACTTTCATGTATGCATGAATCATTGTACTAGAACATAACAGAATATGTTGACCTGTTTTTACAACTTGATCTAATAACGTCGATGTTCGGTGTTCTGAGCGTTTTATCTAATTTAATTTCATTTCCATGGTGTGTCGTCCTTCAGGCAGAATCATTGATGCACTTTTACTTTGAAGTTGTCTGTTGACAGTTGTCACTTCCTGTCTACTATTTTGATGTTTAGCTTTACACACGTACCTGCTTTTCTGGATGCTCGGCTCTCTACTTTGTAAACGCCACAGAGGCAACGTCGTAAGTAATTACCTTAATTTTTGGACTTACTGGTGAAGTTAAAAGGATTTATTTACATGCATTTATATTGTTTATTCTGTTTGTAATGTGCATGAAGAGCCGCAGTAAAGAAGTCAAGTTTACTATGACTCACGATTCATTTTGCAGCTTAACTAGTACGACAGCCATCACCATTTTCTTTGCCATCAGCAGAGTCTGACTTATGCTGGGAGCCATAATGAAGGTAAAAAGTTAGCGAATGCAGCACAATCCAAGGTGGAGGACAACCGGACAATGGAAACAAAGCTGTTTTTTTAGCACCGTGTGATGACGTATCCATCCGCTCCGCTCGCCAACTAGTTCCACGTAACCAGTTCTGACGTAACAAGGAAACGCCGTAAGTCGAGGACGTCGTAAACCGAGGACCTCTTGCATATAAACATGTCCATTTATTCGTTCAGGCTTTTGAAACAATGATCTTCTTGTGTCTGTGTCCCTAATGAAACTGCCACTTTTGCCAATTAACAAGCCAGACATAAAATTTACACAGCATCTTTTTTTTTTCTTAAAAGGTGGTTTGAGAGCAAGCTCACAGACGAAATGTCAAACTTGAAAGCAGTCATCATCCAGAGAGGCTGCAATTTCAGCCTTTTCTGTGTCCTTTGTACTTGTAAATGCCTGCAAATGTTGAAAATGTTAAAATGTTTTTCTTTTCTGCACTGATCAGCTTCTCTCCCTTTTTTTTTATAACATCCACTAAAGAACAAGCTGTGAAACTGGCTAAATGTCATCATTAGCTCTGGTGGTTTCAAACCTAAAAACAACGGAATGCAACCACAAGGTTAGGCAGCAAACATTATTTTACAGTTATTGAATGATCCTCACACTCTGGTCATGTGACATATCAGCCCTGGAATGAAATGTTGGGATTATCTGCTGATTAGAACAGTGTGCATGGCGGTGCGTTTCAGAGTCTCAAGTCCAGCAGTTCTCCTCAGCAGAACATACAATTAACCATGTTATACCAGCTAATGAAGCCACAGCTCTGTCTCTCCCTATACCATCCATCAGCGATCTGAAGGACTTGGAACAAATGCGCTGAATAATTCCATCATACACGCAGGAAAAGGCCTCTTTTAACTCAGTGGATATGAGAGAAGAAGATGTGAGGCTTAATTTGTCCTTGTAATGAAGTTAAGCACAGTTCTGCTTCCAGAAAATGCTGCGGTGCATATTAAGTGAGTTGTTTAATTTCATAAATAACAACTAGCCAATGATACAGCCGGGTCATAATGAAGGAGTGAGCATAAACAAACACATCTACACTGACTGTGTGCATGCTGGGACTCAAGGACGTTAAAGATGAAAGCTGACAGGAAGGATACTGACCTCTTCTAATCCATTCACAAGGAAACAAACAGCTGGCTGAGCATCCTGTCGACCTTCACCACCCAGTCTTTCTGCAGCTTTTCCGTTTCCTCGGCACCTAAACATAGAAGAGGGAAATATGGAGCTTCATTATTGTGGCTCAAAGGTACCTCATGATCAGTTACGCAAGATGTTTTAAGGCTGATTTCTAGACAGAAGCTCTTTCAAACATTTTACAAACATGTACCCAGAATGTGTCTTTAAAAATGCTGCAAAGATGGTTCATTTTACAGGACTTCTATCTTCTTCAGCTGTGTTCTAAAACGCTGTGTTCTGTGGCTTCTATCTTCATTTCAGGAAGAAGACTCTCTCTGCATTTATTACTGGCAGAGCAAAGCAAAGCATTACGACGTTCTGTTGCTTCAAAGTGCTCACTGTAAAAGGAAATATCGCTATGTTTGGACAACTTTGTGGTTATAAAATCTGTTTAGCAGTGCAGAGCTGCAGCTGTGAAAATGCTAAGAAGTGCCTGTTATTCGTCATGAAGTCTCAATTTGCTGAACTTAACCCCTTAAGCTTCAGTGTACCGCCGGCGGTACACCTACTAATTTGCATAGGAATTTCAAGAATGTCCGACGGCTGCAAACGCGATTATACAAACACTATACGCCGATGGAAAGCTTAGATTCTCATGAATCCACCGGTATAAACCACTTTCAGATGTGATTACCACAGCGGGTGAGAAAAACACATTTGTCCGACAAAAACGAATATTCATCCATCCGTTCTCTATACACGGCTTCAACGCACACAGCGCGACTCACATTTCCGGGTTTATTATTACACATAGAAAAAAGATTCCACAAAAAACACAAAAATCCAACCTTTTACATCCAGACGACACAAGCCAGTAAACTATTTTGTCCCAAACATGTCCTGAAGTCGGTATATAATCCCCGAATCGGTCATTTTCAAGGAAATGCACCTCGCGATGCCCGTCCAATATTCCCTGTATTTTTCGTAATTTTTTTATTTAAAAATAGAGTATTAGCGATTTTTTGTACTGAAAACGGCTGGAATTGACTGAAGCTTAAAGGGCTAATTCACTGTTTTCATACTCTTCCTGTCGTCATTTAATTATTGTTCAGCTAATTAGAAGGTGGTTGGTATTAGACGGTTATTTAGTTGCTATTTTAGTGATCTCTAGTCATTTTTTTATTAATCAGTGACTGTTTACATAATAAATAATAATAGAATTTGTAAAGACATGATCATAATGAACATAAAAAACCTTATTTTTAAAAAAAATTCTAATAAAAACGTATGCAAGATATATCCCATGGACTTCAAAAGTCCCTCAAATATATATTATATGACCCATATATTTGCATTCCAGTATTCAGTATCAGTATCTTTGCACATTTGTTTCCATGTGACATGACAACATATATGTTATATATTCTCTCTTCCCTTAAGTTTTACCATCTGCTATTGAAGAAACCCAGAATATTAAAAGCCTCGTTATCTGAATGTGCTTGTCATCCAACCTGCTGATTGGTGCTCAGGGGCACATGAAGGTGAAGAATGGCTGAAAGGAAACATGCTGGACAGGCTGGTTGTTGGTTTTTCCTAGCCTAGCCGCGCAAGACAACCCACGGCAACGAATTTAATTCTCTGCCAGGGTGGGTCTAGTTACCCTCCATAAGGCTCGAGGTTGGATGCTCCTAAAACTGGCCGACGAATCACCATGAAGTGTAGAGTCAGAAGGCGGGCGTAACTAAGTGACGACAGAGGCGCGACGATTCTGACAGAAACAACCGGAAACAACTAGCCTAGCCGCGCTAGACAACCCAAACAAATTTAATTCTCTGCCAGGGTCGACAACAGTCGTTGAGCTCCATTAGCACCGACTCTGAATAATCTTTCTGTTAACATGTCTGTAATATACTTGAGCTTCACCCATTGACTGTATAAATAAGGCTTCACTGAACTACCACATCCTCTGATTTCCGGCGCTCTAGGAGCCTATTCGTTGCACTGATTGGTTGTATACCTACCCAATTGCTGCAGAGTGATTTGATAGACAACCTTTTAGCCCGCCTCCCTCCCTGTCGAGAGTTCCTAGACCCTTGTGTCTTCAAAGCTGGGTCTAGCGCGGCTAGGCTAGGTTTTTCCAGTAAAGTTGGTGATCATTTGATAATCAAGGCGAACAATTAACCCCTCAGTACTCTAAACGTCTCGGTTAAAGCTCTCCATCCCTCACATGGAATACTTTAATAAGCTAAATATTCAAAGAGGTAAATGATGACTGATTGCTCCTGAGCAGCTTTTCAATACAAACTTTTCTTCAAGCAACAAAATTAACCGTTGTAATTTTATTCAGTGTGGCTAATTATGAGCTTAAATCAATGCTCCACCAGCTCTGGCACTGACGCACCATAAATTAAGACGAGGAAACAAATGCATATTTGCAATCGCCGCCGTGAATTTATAGGCTTCTCAACTGCAGGGTCATTAATGTACAGCCAATCTATCAGCGCAGATACGCCGCTACATGGACACTTCACTCCGCAATTAATCTCACCAATTTACTCCAAGGCCCCGTTGAAACAAGCTATTAAATTAAAGAAGGTGCTAAATCGCCACATCAAAGAGAACATATTGATTTTTCTTTTTTATGAAATGTGCTTATTGACAAAGCACTTAAATTAGATATTGTAGAAATTCTACCAGCTGGGCTCCCTTCTGTCACCGCAGACTGGAGAGAACACACAGAAAGCCAGGAGGGTGAAACACGCACATCTATGTCGATATCTTACATTATAATTCTATCCAATTATGTGGAGTATAATTAGTTAAATTAGCCAAAGCTTCACTCGTTGCCACGGCGATTAACCCCAAATTAGTTGACGTTTATTGACACCGTTGCCGTCTTCTCCAGCCTGATTCCTCAGCAAGACTCTGTTCATCATAGGGGAAAGATGCAGATTTACAGTCTTTTTGTTTTTATCAGGGTAAGTCAGGAGTGTCCAACATGAGGCCCATGGTCCAAAAGTGGTCCTCCAGAGGGTCCAATCCGGCCCTCAAAGTGGAAAAATTACAGAGAAGACATTAACTGCAGATTGTAAATTAGTAAAACTATAAATTTAAAATCATTTCCAGACCATGACAAGTTGTTTAGACCATAAAGTAAAATACCGGATTGTTCTTTTGTCGTTTTGTGTCTCATTTTTGTAATATTTTGTCTTGTTTTTTTGTCATTTATCTGAGTTTTGTCTCATGTTTTTGTTGTTCTGTTTCTTGTTTTTGTTGTTTTAATTTTTGTCTCGCTTGTGTTGTTTGCCTATTTCTTGTCTTTTTGTTTCTCGCTTTTGTCATTTCTTGTCTCGTTTTAGTCCTTGTGTCTATTTTTTGTGTCACTTGTGTCATTTGTCCATTTTTTTGTCGTTTTGTAACTTTTTGTCTAATTGATGCGTCTATCGTTTTGTTTCGTCTTTTTTTGTCCTTTTGTGTCTATTTTTGTGTCATTTGTCCATTTTTTTGCCATTTTGTAACTTTTTTGTCTAATTGATGCGTCTTTGTTTTGTTTCGTCTTGTTTTTGTCCTTTTGTCCATTTTTTGTCGCATTGTACCATTTTGTCTATTTTCTTGGCTTTGCGTCATTTGTCTCGTGTTTGTTTCCTTTTTGTCTCGCTTGTGTTGTTTGCCTTTTGTCGTTTTGTTTCTTGCTTTTGTTGTTTTTTGTCTCGTTTTGGTCCTATTGTTTGTTTCTTGTGTTGCTTGTGTCGATTGTTCATTTTCTTGTCTCTTTGAAACATTTTTATCAGATTTTTGGCTCTTTTTTGTTTTGTTTTGTGTCGTTTGTCTCGTTTCTTGTTGTTTTGCATCTCATTTTTGTGACATTTTGTCTTTGTTTTTTTGTCTTTTCTTTGTCCTTTTTTTGCCATATTGATCATAAATTAAAATCCTCTCTGGTTCAGTTCCAGGTGACTAAATGTTGTGTTCCTTTGTAGACACTCTGATCTGGAAGTTGTAATGTGGAAATGATAAACTGAGGATGAATGTTGTTGGAATTGCACTGACTTCTCTGTAAAAAAAACAAACAAAAAATCACGTTGTTCATAATGCTTTGTCAAGACAAAAGTTCATTAAATGTGACTATTTTCAAAATTGATTTTTTTGCACTAAAACCAAAGGTAAAATTAGGAGTTGTGGTTATTCATAGGTTATTATGCTGTGATTTTACTGGTCTGGATCACTTAAAATCAAACTGGGCTGAATGTGGAACCTGAACTAAGATGACTTTGACACTCCAGGGTTAAATTTTCTCCAATTCTTACTAAAGATTCCCCAAATTATTAAAAGGTAATTTCTGTCCAAAACCCTGCTCATCTAACCTGCACTGCTTTAAGCCTCATAAAAAGCACATTTTAGTGAAACATTTCTGACATATTCACACTCTGGCGACACAAAGCCAGGATGTGTGTCCTGGTCTGTGTGTAAAAGCAGCTTCTGTCTGAAAGGAAGCATGCTGCCACCCAGCCGGCATGAAATGGAAGCTGAAATGTCAGCAGTCTTAATCAATATTCCCCAGCTACTGTACGAGGGTACTGATGCTTTTTCAGGCAGGTGTGCTGCAGGCAGATGGTAAGAAGGAGATAATGAGAGTAAACATCAGCCGAGAGCAGCTCATTCTTCCCGGCGCTCATCCTGCACCACCGCTGCCATTATTTCCAGGCAACATTTCACTCTGGATGCATCCTCTTCTCTGAACATCTGGATGTAGTGCTGTCTTACTAAAAAAGGCATATTTGGTGATACTGCACACTTCTAGGAAGCCAAAACTAGCTGGTCAAGAGTCGTGTTATGATACTAAATTATTATGACTTGACAGTGAAAAGAACCTAAAACAAAAGGAAAATAATGCAGTAATAGATGACAGGATTTAAAATTTAGTGTTGCTTAACTAATTAAAAAATTTAAAAAACTAGAACATATTAATGCCTGGCGGTGGAGGACGTGAAGAGAACCATAAAACTACAGGCGTGAATTATTATTATATTACTAAACAGTAGGGCTGGCCCGAATAGTGGTTTCTGGCCTCTGGATATTTGGGCCCTATTAAAGACGAATATCCGAATATTCGTTCCGCCCCGTAACGTCTGACGGGGGCGGGGCTTGTGGCGGAGACGGCCCGAATATTCAGATCCGTTCGTCTGGTCTCCTGGGTCCAAATTTTGCCTTGTTTTGTCTTCAGTTAAACTGAAGAATTCCCAAACAGCGGAGGTCTTCAGCATCTTGTCTTGTGTTTATGCAAAGAAGTGAAGCGTGACGTCAGAGTCGGCAGCAACCCGGCCATTCAGGTGGTGGTAAGAAACATGAATGGATGAGCCGAGATGAGCCCAACACGACGGGATGAGCCGAAGTGGGCCGAAGACGAAGGTAAGAGACGAGCTCCGAATATTTTCATCTGGGGGGAGGAGGGGGTGATCACATAGATATATGTGTGTATGTTTATGTGATCACATGACAGGATGAGCCGATGTGAGCTGATGTGGGCGGAAGGCGGAGGGAAGACGCCGAATATTCGTTCCGCCCGGTAACGAATTAATATCCGGATACCGCCGTAGCGAACGAATATTCAGGTCCAGCCCTACTAAACAGTAGCGTGCTCATACATTTTCACAGGAACTCCACATCAGCTCTTTACACGTTCACTTTTCTCCACCTTCACATGTCACTGCTGCTTATGGAAGCTTAAATCCCTGCAGAGACGTGTGAGCGGTATGTTGCTGCATGTTGATTTTTCGAGCTAAGCTAACGTTAGCATCATGAACGCTGCTTTTGCCAAAATGTCAAATTCACCTCACTGCCACTGAAAACTATTTTTAATTAATGTGTCGATTATTTTAACAATTAGTTGATCGATGTAAATGATAGTTTTTTTCCCCAAAAAAGAAAAAAATTATTACATTTTACAGAGAAATTGTTGTCATTGCAGTCACTAACTTCTTTCAAATCACTTCTTAAAACCCACTTTTACAGACTTGCTGTTATGTGAGGTTTACTTTTAGTTTTATTTAGCTTTAGTGTTCTATTCTGTATTATATGCCGTTTATTTTAGATGTTCTCTTGTATTTTGTTTTACTTTTAGCTGCCTGGTTCTTTAGTGTGATGTTGTCTCTCTAATTCTTTAATTCTCTATTTTTTTTTTACCTTTAATTTTAACCCTCAATCTTGTTCTTTAATGTTCAAACTTCCTAGTTCCCTTGTTTGAGTTGAATGCTAATCTAGCCAATTTTTGATTTATTATCATTTTTACTATTTATTTTAATTGACTGCTTTAATTTGTCTCCTATAGATTGTTTGATTGTCTGGTTTCATGTTTTATCTCTTTGTGAACACCGTTCTTAAGGGTAATATATAAATAAAGACACAATAAACAGAACATCTAAAATGATTTGACCGGCCTCTTTTCATTTTTTTTGTAAAATTATGTCAATTTTGGCCTTTTTCTTCTGCTTTTTTTTTAGTTTTTCCGATGCACATCAAGGAAATAAACACATGCACACCAAAAACATTCGTAATCGGAACGATTTCTGGGAGAAATGGTGTTTTTTCTGGAAAAATTCCAGGCATGCCAATACTTTCGTCCATGACTGCAGGTTTATGTCACGGATGTTTTAGTCCTTCTATATAGTATCCTAAGAAGCATCGCTACGGTAAAAACTGTTCAACACAACAAGAAAAAATCCATATCAATAACTTAAAATGAAAGACACGGTAATTACATCAGACTGAATGATTGGGAAGTCATTTTTCTGTTTGAATTTTAAAGATTTGTCACGTCTAAACTTGAGGTTGACCCGAGGCAAAGCAGGAACTCTAAAAATAATCTCTTAAAGACGTGCAATCAAGGGCAGAAAAAAGCCAAGCAGCACTCCAACTCCCCTTCAAGGTGGTTTAGCGTGAAGCTTAGCACCGAGCCGACACCGTTTTCACAGCCTTTACACATCGTCCCATTCAATCGACCTTTCCGAAGCTACGGGCTGACATCCTGCATATGAATCACGGACACCACCTTTATGACTCTCCCCTGTGAATACATTTCATACATTAGGCGGAGGATATTTCTTCTGCGATGGTTTGACTGAGAATGATATTAGGTCATTAATTATTCCAGTCGCTCCTCATTTGCTGCCATCCTGACACACGCAGCCATCTATCAAGACTTGTAGTCGGGGTAAAAAGAGAGACGGAGACCCATCTGTTGGGCATTCATAATACATTCATTTTCTCTGGGGAGTCGGTGGCTGGCCAAACATTGAATGATCGCACCAGTGATGCCGCCACGGTGCCAGCCGTCGTTGACCATCTGATGCCCAGAGCAATATCCAAGAATTCTGAACCTGCAAAGTGAGGAGAGCAATTAACTCGCATTTCTGCTCGCAGAGCCGAGTGAACTGATTAAATGTGATCGCTTTTTATCCCACGTACACACACAACCCAAAAGCGCCGTGACACACGGTTTAAAAAATTCAATCAGAGCTCATGCCAAGGTGGCTGCCGGATAAAAATAGACGGCTCTCGCTCCAGGTGCAGTCTGTGTAAATACAGAATTATCAGGAATAACTGCTTGAAAGACACATTTTTAAGCCAAAACCAACGCAATCATCATCTTTGGTACGCGTGTGTGCAAAGATATGCAACAGTTGGTAGTTTAAACGTGTCGTTGGATTGAAGACAAAAGAGAAAGCGTCACTTTTCAGGTTAAATAGGCTCAAATAAAACATACAGTCTTTAAAAAAGGTAATTGAAGATTTTGCTCATTACATAATTACCCGTCAGAACAATAAAAACGACATGATCTGGGATAAAACCTCACATGCAGAGAACGCTTTTATAATCGTCAACTCAAAAATAGATTAAACATCAAAGATCATTACTTGAACCAAAAGTCTGAACCCCGATCGTTGCTTTGAGGTTTCAGTTTGTTAGTGATGTAAAAAGATAATTCCTTCAATACAAACACTGTCAGAATAAACACTATAGTACTAAAACAAGATCATTTCATATCATTTCAACCAGCGGTCAAAGGTCAGTATCAGCATGTGGGATAGGTGGTATCAAAAAATAAAAGACATCATGTGAAATTACAGGAATTTCCCTAAATTTAGACACCAAGCACAACTTGTTTCTATAAACCCTTCTATGTTTAATGTTGACCTTTGAATCCGAAGGTCGGACAGATATTTTTGATTTTTAGCTGTTCATATTTCACGCATTACATACCATAGCACTTTCATTTTATACAGATCCAATCCTTAGATAGCCAAATTATACCATATAAAATCTCTAATGGATATGATGATTAGTTTGTGTGTAATGGGTGGCCAAATGTAGCAGTTTAGAAGTTCGTGATGGATAAAATCGCAACTTTGTCATTCTCTGTAACATGCAAATATAAATATAAAGTAAATATTTTCACATTTCTGAGGACTATAGGTCACTGTGAAATGATTCTGAAAATTTCAGATCTCTACCTTTTGTTGTTCAGAAGTTATAGAAGTCTAGCCTAGCCGCGCTAGACAACCCACTGCAACGAATTTAATTCTCTGCCAGGGTGGGTCTAGTTACCCTCCATAAGGCTCGAGGTTGGATGCTCCTAAAACTGGCCGGACAAATCAACATGAAGTGTAGAGTCAGAAGGTGGGCATAACTAAGTGATGACAGAGGCGCGACGATTCTGACAGAAACAACCGGAAACAACTAGCCTAGCCGCGCTAGACAACCCACGGCAACGAATTTAATTCTCTGTCTTAATTTAGCTGCAATAATAGGGTACCCCCTACCTACTTTAAATGGCCATAACTTTGAAACTAATGACAATAAAGCATTCAAATTTTGGATTTTCCCATCATATATAATGTACTAAATGTATGTAAAAACTTAGCAAAATCTGAGAGGGTCAGGTGGGAAGTTTTCTTAAATTGGTTGATTTCATACGGAATGACCCACAAAAGAACCATGAGGAGTTGTGGTTATTTCTAAGTTATTATGCTGTGGTTTTACTGGTCCGGTCCATTGGAGCTCAAACTGGGCTGAATGTGGCCCTTGAATTAAAATGACTTTGCCACCCAGGTTCTAACGGATTTATCGCTGTTGCTAAATGTTGTTCATGCGCATTTATTCTCTCCTTCTGCGACTTATTAGCGACCCTGAAATATCCTTTCAGCCTCACGTGGACTCCACTTTGGTCGCTCTAACTCCATAGTTCCAGCTTTCCTCCATAGTTAATGGGATGATGAAGAAGCCCTAACTGGTTTGCTGCTGTTGCTTGAAGTTGTTTATGCGTATTTATTTTCTCTTTCTGTGACTTCTCGCTAGAATCTGATCGCAGTCTCTCCATCGCCAGCTTCTGGCTACGAGCATGAAAGCAGAGTTCACTGCACTCCTGACAGCCACCAGGGGTATTTGCTCGGCTTCCAGAAACTTCCAAACTCTTATTTGCTTTCATCTTGGCTTCCTCCTGCAAGCTTTGCCTCCCACTCTCAGACTTATCCTCTCTTCGGTTTTCAAGTTTCTGTTTTTGTAGAGGGTTTGTGCTCAGACTCCACCTGCCTCCTGCGAGCCTGTTTGTTCTCGTTGCCTTCGACTGCGTCTCGCTAATGCCGTTATTACCCCAATCTAATGACTTAATGCAGAAAAGCTACCTCAGAGTGTAGGCTTTATTTAAAACTCCTAATGCTGCCGGTGAAATTTGGATGCATGCTGAATTTTAGGGACCTCACGAGTGTAAAATAGCTTCTGTATGGGAAAGTAGGGAGCTAGCGGTGAACAGCTGCTTCCATTCTGGGTGCAGCATTTCTTCACAGACACACAAAAGGGGAGTGACAGAGCCCGTAAACGTATGCAAAGCACCCCGAAATAACATCAGAATTTAGTATCTATATTCCTGAACGCTTGTGACAGCCACGACGCATCACCCAGCGTGTGACTCAGACCCACTGAAACCCTCTTTGTTCTCTAAATCCAGTGTGAAAATTACCCCAATGTTTCCAGGGTTGGGAGAGGTTGGCATGGAACTGGAGCTTTGGGAGAATATTCACGGCGTTGGGGACTAGTTTGGGCCCCCGGGTTTAAAACGGGCTCATTGAATTGAGCTCTGGAGAAAAGTAAAATAAAAAAAGTTCTTAAATCAACGGTGTCCAAGATGAGGCCCGTGGTCCAAAAGTGGTCCTCCAGAGGGTCCAGTCCGGCCCTCAAAGTGGAAAAATTCCAGAGAAGACATTAACTGCAGATTGTAAATTAGTAAAAGTATAAATTTAAAATCATTTCTAAACCATGACAAGATGTTTGGATCATAAAGTAAAATACTAGATTGTTCTTTGTTCTTTTGTGTCTCGTAAAATTTTGTCTGTCGTTTTTTGTCTGACTTGTATTTTTTGTCCCACCTTTGTCATTTTGTGTTTTTCTTTATTTGTTTTGTCGTTTTTGTCGTTTTGTGTTTTTTGTCGCAGTCGTATTGTTACTCTATTATTTTGTTTCTGGTTGTCGTCATTTTTGGCCTTGTTTGTGTCATTTGTGTAATTTTTGTGTCTAACTTTTGTAAATATATTTTTGTGATTTTTTGTCTCACTTGTGTGTCACATTTTTGTTGTTTTGTTTCTCGTTTTTCTCATTTGCGTTTCTTTTGTCTCGGTTGTGTTTTTGGTCTTATTGTCAACTTCTGTTTTGTGTTTTTTTTTGTCTTGCTTGTGTTGTCAGTCTATTTTTTTGCTTCTTTTGCTTTAATTGTTGTTTTGTGTGTCACTTGTATTTCTTTTGTCTCGCTCGAGTTGTTTGTCAATTTTTTTGTCATTTTGTTTCTTTTTTGTCATGACCTAGAGGCTGTAAAACACACAGCATATTGTCTGTGAAAGGACAGAGGATGGGCAGAGTTGTGGACCGAGTACAGAAAGACTAATGACAGGAGAACGTCTCCTCCTGGCCTCCGTGTTCCTGCAGAACAGCTCTGGACTTGTTAGCAGCACAGACGCCTCGGTGTGAGCTCTGGAAAAGAAGAGGGCTGTGCCCCGGCTGCCTTTCACATGAAGACAAGACTTGCATCTTCAGAACCTTGTTAGTTCTCTGAAAAGGCCACCGACTAGTTTGGAATATTAAGCAGCTCGTGCTGTCGGAAATCAAAAGGATTTTGGGAGAGAGTGGGAAGCTTCAAAAAGGCTTTGATGGTATATATCGCTCAATCTCTAGCAGATATGACAGAATGAAAAACTAAAGACACGGGAACAAAGACCCTCTGAGGGGGGAGGCAGGCAGAGGTTACGCTTCGCCTCTCAGAATTCTGCATAGATCATTATTCCTCAATCAGAGAGTATTGCTCTTAAAATGTCAAGACTTGTGAAGAAGACGACGGAGAGTAAAGAGGGAGACAGAAATAGAAACAAAACGAGGGGAAGTGGGACACCAAAATGTTTCAGGTCATTTATCATATCAGGAACACTCCAGTAAAGTGTGTTGTCTCACTTCCAGTAATGTACAAATGCAGAGTGCCTTTAGATCATGAATAAGTCAGATACGTGTCCACTCTGCTGCACACTTTAAACCAGGAGGGTCAAACTCATCTTAGTTCAGGTTCCACATTCAGTCCAGTTTGATCTCCAGTGGACCGGACCAGTAAAACCAGTAAAACCACAGCATAATAACCTATAAATAAAAACAGCTTCTGATGGTTCCTTTGTTTTAGTGCAAAAATGTTCACATTTAAGGAATTATCTCTCTACAAAACATCATGAACAACCTGACATTTCTAAAGAAAATGAGTTCAGTTTCATCAACATTCATCCTCAGTTTATCATTTCCACATTACAACTTCCAGATCAGAGTGTCTACAAAGGAACACAACATTTAGTCACCTGGAACTGAACCACAGAGGATTTTATGTTATGATCAATATGACAAAAGTCAGATAAAAAAAAAAAGACAGAAAAAAAACTACAAAAAGAAGACAAAATATGATAAAAATCTGATGCAAAATGACAAAAACAAGACACAAAACGACTAAAAATGAGACAAGACAAAACAAATGAAAAAAATATAAAATGTTTCCAAACAGCTACAAAGTGGCAAAAAACGGACGACAAAAATGAGACAAAAAAATTACACAAATGACACAAACAAGGCCAAAAATGACAAAAACCAGAAACAAAAAAATAAAAAAGTAGACTAACAATACGACCGCGACCAAACCCCCCCCCCCCCCGACAAAACAACAAATAAAGAAAAACACAAAATGACAAAGGTGGGACAAAAAATACAAGTCAGACGAAAAAACAACAAAAAAGAAAATATTACAAAAATGTGACAACTTGTTACAGCGCTCGATTTAGACGGTCGCCGGGTCCCCCTTTGCGACGTTTTTAGTCGCAAATGGGGACCTGGCGTCCAAATCGAGCGCTCGATCGAGCCGAAACGCCTTTCATGTTTTCTTCATGGATGCAGCCACTTTGTATGATGTCATCAACCTCCTATCATTCCCGGCGCTCGTGGCGACCTGGCGACCGTCTAAATCGAGCGCTGTGTTATGGTCCAGAAATGATTTTAAATTTATAGTTTTACTAATTTACAATCTGCAGTTAATGTCTTCTCTGTAATTTTTCCACTCTGAGGGCCGGATTGGACCCTCTGGAGGACCACTTTTGGCCCACGGGCCTCATGTTGGACACCCCAATGCTCTAAGGCCTGGCACCAATGAAGCAGCAGCAGATCGGAGAAACCAAACTTTGTAATGTAAATATAATGTGACTGGGAAGATTCCCTTTGTGATTCCAGTCATTCCTGTAATGGGAGGGGAGCAGTAATGAGGGGGTGAGGAGTGAAGGCTTCCTTTTGAAGAGCAGGAGGAAACAGAGGGAGGAAACAGACGAGGAGAAATCCTTGCTATGGTTTCTGTTCTGCATGAATCCGAGGTCAGACACAGAATGAAACGATCGCTGGCAGTCTGTGCAAGAATAATTACAAAAACAGCAAGATCTCACTGAATGTTCTCGATGTTGCTCAGTGTGACTCTTAGACCCACGTGGTGATTTAATACTGACATTCCTGTTGCAATAAGAAAATTAACCATTAGTCTGCAAGTGAATTAGATTTAGCCTTTAATACAGGAGAGTCAAGCTCATCTTAGTTCAGGTTCCACATTCAGACCAGTTTGATCTCCAGTGGACCAAACCAGTAAAACCACAGCATAATAACCTATAAATAACCACAAATCCTGATTTATTCCTTTTAGTGCAAAACAGTTCATTCTGAAAATGTTCACATTTAATTATCTTTTTACAAAACATCATGAACAACCTGAAATCCTGAAGAAAATAAATTTCAGTGTCTACAAAAGAACACAATTTTTCGTCTCATTTATCAGCAACTGAATTATATAGTATTTTACTTTATGATCAAACCAAAAAAGTCAAACAAAAAAAGCAACAAAAACAAGATAAATATTACCAAAATGACAAAATGCTGACAGAAAAGTTACAAAGCCAAATAAAATGGAAAAATGACAAAAACAAGACAATTACATAAACGACATAAACGAGGCAAAAAAATAGAAAAGCAAAACACAAAATGACAAAAAGACAAAAGAAAAACACAAGCAAGACAAAACGGAAACACATAATGACATAAAAGATAAACAAAACGACAAAACCGCGAGACAAACAGCAAAAGTCAGACAAAAAAAAAATACAAACACCAAAGAAAATATTACAAAAATGAGACACAAAACAAAAAAATGAGACAAACGACAAAATTCAGACAAGAAAAATACAAAAACCACAGAAAATATTACAAAAATGAGACACAAAACAACAAAAAATGAGAAACGACAAAATTCAGACAAGAAAACTACAAAAACCACAGAAATTATTACAAAAATCAGACCTAAAATGAAAAAATGAGACCCAAAACAACAAAAATGTGAGACAAATGACAAAAAAATCTACAAAAACCACTGAAAATATTCTAAAAATAAGACACAAAATGACAAAAGAACAATAAACAATCTAGTATTTTACTTTATGATCCAAAAAACTTGCCATGGTCTAAATTATCTGGAGAGTTGCACTAAAGACAACCAAGATTGAGTGAGAATTAATTTGCGAAGCAGCTCGAATAAATGAATGAATGAATGAATGAATGAATGACTGAATGAATGACCTGCAGTCAGAATCTACCAGAAACGTCCAGAGCCTGCAGAGCATCCAGCAACAAAGTAGAACACGTGAAGAGAACAGCTGTTAGAGAAAAAAGGTAAAAACCCTGAGGTGATTTCAAAAAACACCTCCTCCTATCTGACCTTGTCTTCCTGATATCCTGCAGGTTTACCTTTAACTGGCCTTTCTAAGCACATTATTCCTGCCAATCTTCAGCTTTCTCTCTTCAGAGTAACTGGATAAATCTGTTCAAGTAATTTCTGCGTCTTTCGGTTTATCCCTGCATGATATTTGTTTCTATGGCAGCACACAAGTTATACTGAGATTTTAAGGCTTCGGGACTTCAACCTCGCAGCTTTACCAGTCGTACAACGAGGCCGTGCCGCTTCTTTGACACCGTTTAGAAGTCTATCATCTTGTAACTCGGTTTGTAACCCAGAACGTCCATGTGGCTCGGCTTTAACACTTCTGTCACGGTCCAAATGTCCGCTGGAAGCATTTCAGAAGCAGAGTGTCTGTGGACGTCTTTTTTTTTTCCCCTCTCGCTGCGTATTTTAACACCGACATCAGTTCCATTTAACACAATCACACACACGACATCCAAGATTACATTTTCATGTAATTATGAGACGTGAACCAAACAGACGAAGGTTGTAGGTTCACAACAAACGCCGCACAGATGCGAGCAGATTCCTTTTCATTAGGTTTATGAAGCAGTGAGGCTTCGTTTTATCGATCGCAGTCACTGTGGAACCGGCTGCGTGGGATGAATGCAGACCCGACCTTAATCACATGTTTGCACATCGATAACTGCCCGCTTCATCAGCCGTTTAATAAATGAGAATAAGAGTAAAATGTGAGGTGTAATTGTGTCCCATTGATGAGGCTCTGTAATTATGCCAGAGCAGCTGTTATTAAACATGAACGTTAAAATGTGCGCTCATGCAACATGGAAACTACTAGTATCCAAAATAATGACTCTGAGGCTCCAAAATCCAAACTAATGTGTAAATTACAGATTCTATACTGTCTCGTTTTTGTAATATTTACCTCCACCAAGGAGGTTATGCGATCGGGTCCGTTTATTTATTTGTCTGTCTGTGTGCGTGTCTGTGGACAGGATTTCTCGGAAACTGCTTGTCGGATCTTCATGAAATTTTCACCAGAGGTGGATCTTGGCCCAGGGAAGACTCCATTCAGATTTTGTGTTGATCCGGTTAAAGATCTGGATTCCAGATCCGGATTTAGGTTTTCCAACTTCATATCATCTTCCCTTGGCAGAGGTCAGAAATCTTGGATTGCTCTTGTTTGTCCCGTTTTTGTTTTTTTTGACTCACTTTTGTCATTTGTTTCTTGTTTTTGCTGTTTTGTGTCTCCTTTCAGTCTCGTCTGTGTTTTTTTGTCCATTTGTTGTCATTTTGTTTCTCGTTTTTGTCACTTTGCATCTCACCTCTGGTAATATTTTGTTTTTTTTGTCTGATTTTTGTTGTTCATCTCATGTTTTTGTCTTTTTGTTTTGCTTTATTCATCGTTTTGTGTATCGTTTTTGTTTCTCGCTTTTGTGGCTTTGCATCTCACTTCTGGTAATATTTTGTCTTTTTTGTCTGATTTTTGTTGTTTGTCTCATGTTTGTTTTTCTTGCTTTTGTCATTTTTTATCTCGTTTATCCATTATTTTGTCGATTTGTAACTTTGTCTAATTTTGTCCCTTTTTTCTTTTATGTGGTTCGTCTCATTTTCTTGTCATTTTGTTTCTCATTTTTGTCCTGTTGTGTCTCATGTTTGTAATATCTTGTCTTGTTTTGCTGTTTTTGTGTGACTTTTGTTTTTGTTATTTTGTTTGCTTTTTGTGTCGCTTGTGTTTTTTGTGCTATTGTTGTCATTTTGTTTTGTGTATCATTTTTGTTGTTTTGTTCCTCGATTCTGTCATTTTTTGTCTTATTTGTGCATTATTTTGTACCTTTGTCTATTTTTTGTCCCTTTTTCTTTCGTTTCATGTAGTTTGTCAGATTTTTGTCATTTTGTTTCTCGCTTTTGTTATTTTTTGACTCATTTTGTAATATTTTGTCTTGTTTTTGCCGTTTGTCTTTTTCGTCTTTTGTTTCTTGTTTTTGTTATGCGTTTCCTTTTAGTCTCGCTTGTGTTTTTAGTCCTATTTGTCATTTTGTTTTGCTTTATTCATTGTTTTGGTTGTTTTGTTTCTCACTTTTGTCATTTCTTGTCTCGTTTTTCCATTACGTTGTCGCTTCGTAACTTTATTGTCTCTTTTTTTGTTTTGTTTCATGTCATTTGAATAAAATATTTCAGCCACAAGCACGCTGCATGATCTGTTGTTGGCTGCAAAAGTGAACATAAGAGTCCTAATGCACTCCCAGCATCTCAGCAACCAAGTATTAGCTGGATTACTTTTAATTTTAATGGCATCGTCACCGCAAATCGAGAAAAATACTTAGAGTTAGCACGTTGCATGACTCATGTGGCTAGCATTAGCTTCGATCTTAAGTCCCCAGGCCATAGCTTTGGGATAAGCTTCATGAAAACATCGAGCATTGTGTGTTGATTCCGGTTAAAATGTGTTCTGCAGGACTCTGGGTTTGGTTACCAGGCGACATCTCTAAAGAGGACTACGCCCTTACTCGATAATCTGGGAATACACTACGTAACTCCTTTGTTTTGACTCGTTTTCGCCAGGAAATCCACCACGTCAACGGCAGGAACGGACAGGAGCATGGGGAACAGCAGACACTGAAACCGCTCATTGGAAACAGGATTACAAAGGAAGAGTAGAACGAACGATCTGTGCCTTAGTTTGACCTGAAACTTGAAGGACATTTCCTGTGACATGTGAAAGTTACGTTAACTTGTTAAAAGTTGTGTAATACAGGGCTGGGGGGGACTTGCAGAGCTGGAGTCTCTCTTCACTGCATATGAAAACATTAAAGGCAACCAGTGGAGTTTTTGATCTTTAATAGAGTTTGAAGTAGTTTTTTCCATGAGTGGATCCTTGTTTGTCTCGAACATGCGCACAAGGACGCCACGCACAAATAACGACCTCATTCCACAGCTGAAGACAGAAACTAGACCAGGAGAGTCAAACTCATCTTAGTTCAGGTTCCACATTCAGTCTAGTTTGTCCTCCAGTGGACCGGACCAGTAAAACCACAGAACAATAACCGATAAATAACCACAACTCCTGATGCTTCCTTTGTTTTAGTGCATTTAACTGACTATCTTTTTACAAAACATCACAAACAACTTGAAATTTCTTCAGAAAAATAAGTGAAATTTCAGCAACATTCATCCTCAGTTTATCATTTCCACATTACAACTTCCAGATCACAGAGTGTCTACAAAGGAACACAACATTTAGTCACCTGGAACTGAACCACAGAGGATTTACTTTATGATCAACATGACAAAAGTCAGACAAAAACAATACAAAAAAACAAAAATAAGACAAATTACTACAAAAATCAGACAAAATGACAAAAACGGGACACTAAACGACAAAAAGATGAGAAAAAAAGTTCTTTTGTAAATGTTCTGAAGAAATATTTTTAACATTTCTTTTTTCCCCACCAAAAAAATGTTCAAAGATTTCCCAAAAATGTTGAAAATGTGGACACTAGAAGTTTCATTTTGAAATTTTTTTTCTGACATTTTCAAAGTTTAAAACGACAAAACAACATGAGGGCTAAAAGCATTTTTAATGTTATGGGGCTTTTATTTTGTAACCATTCCAGCAGCACAGGAAGTGTTTATCTAAGAAGCGGTTTCTTGACAGGACGAAGACGCTGTCGAAAAGTCCAAAAATTCATGTAAAGTAGGGCTGGACCCGAATATAACGAATATCCGAATATTCGTTCGCTACGGCGGTATCTGGATATTAATTTTGTTATCCGAATATTCTCGCGCCCCCCCACCCCCACAGCTGCAATGGAGACAAGTTCTGACGGTGATTCCTGAAGAAATGAGTGAAGGACAGAAAGGTGAATTTGTGTTCAAAATAAGTCATCAAGTCCTGCTCAAAACCTGGAGAACAAAGGCCCTTTTACATGCCAGTCTTCACCCTGATCCGACCTGCTCCAGCACTGATTTATACCCTTTAATTCGGCTTCTGCTGCAGGTCACCTAACCTGCATACATTCGGATCAAGCAGAACAAACCAGCACACCCAGAGGCGACCCGCTCACGGGGAGAAAAAGCAAACCGCACACACAAAGGTCAGCAGATTTTAAACCTTCTCGCTGTGAGGCAGCGGTGTTCACCGCTGAGTTATTATGCCGCCCTGTCGTGTTGTAAATGCCATTCTAATTCTGTGGCAATAATTGAAAGAAAAAAAAACAGTTGTCTGAAATCGACCCGCTAGGCCCAGTTTAAATCTTCTCTGGCCCGACAGTTGAAGCAGAAGCTCATTAGCAGAGAGGCTGCTGGAATTACAAAAAATATCCTGCTCATTTGTATGCTGAAAAACAGCAAAATAAGTTAAATTAGCACGACTGAAGCTTTGCTCTGAGCACCGGAGTCCAAAGCATCTGGCTGCTGGAGACGATCTGGTCTGTGAGCCACATGTTTTCATGGCTCCTTCACCACGTCTTTACACACAGCGTCTATTTTTACTGCAACAGCTTGCTTCTCTGAAGTGTGAAATTCACTGGTGGATGTATATAAAAGCATGCAATTACTGACAGCTCAATCACAACTTTTATTTAGTTGTGCATTCCACGATGCATTACTGCAACCGGAAGAAAATTTTACAATCGATTAGAATCCAGGATAAAACATCTGACTGTAATGGTTGTGGAGTTTGGGGTTCTGCATGCAGAATTCGCTAGTTTCATAATTAACAACCCACATAAAAAACAACCGATGCATGCAGGGCAGAATTAAGCTGCTACCCATTAATTATTAACACAAAAAACACTTCAGAGGTCCCTACATCTCAAATTGAACCCCGCTGGTTTCAGGCGCGACAAACCAAACTCCCAAAGGAGTCTCTTCTGTCATCTACTCCTGAGATTTACAGAGCAAATAACACCCCAGTACCACCAGGACTGCTTTCCAACTGCCACCAAGAGCAATCCAAACTATAAAACTGGACAAATTTAACCGAACCGCAAAACAAACTTGATTGCAATCTGGCCAGAAACTAGGGCTAGTTTCTGCCCCCCCGCCGCCGTCGGACATCACCGGGCGGAAAGAAGCAGTACTGTCTTCCTGCCGCCTTCTGCCACATCGGCTCATCTCGTCCTGTCATCACATAAACATATACACATGTGTCTATGTGATCACCCCCTCCTCCCCCCAGACGAAAATATTCGGAGCTCGTGTCTTCCCTGTGCCTTCAGCCCATTTCGGCTCATTCCGCCGTGTTCTTCGGCTCATTTCGGCTCCTCCATTCGTGTTTGTAAACACCACCTGAATGGCCGGGTTGCTGCCGACTCTGACGTCACGCTTCACTTCGTTGCATAAACACAAGACAAGATGCCGAAGACCTCCGCTGTTTGGGAATTCTTCAGTTTAAATAAAGACTAAACGAGAGCAAAATGTGGACCTGGGAGACCAGACGAACGGATCCGATTATTCAGGCCATCTCCGCCGCCGCGCTCCCCCCCCCCCCCTCCCCCATTTCCAAAATTTTCAGGAAGGAAATTCCTTAAGTTTCCCTCACAAGTTGTATTAAAAAAATCCCCATTTTTGACAAGAAATTAAAATGAAAAAATATAAAAAAATATATAAAAATTGTAAATATTTTCAAAAAATCTTCCAAAAATATCCTAATAATATCTAACGGGATTCCATATATATCAGTAAAAATTCTAATATTTTCTTTAACCCTTTAAGCTTCAGTCAATTCCAGCCGTTTTCAGTACAAAAAAAAAAAAAAAAATCGCTAATATTCTATTTTTAAATAAAAAAAATTACGAAAAATACAGGGAATATTGGACGGGCATCGCGAGGTGCATTTCCTTGAAAATGACCGATTCAGGGATTTTATACCGACTTCAGGACATGTTTTGGAAAAATATTTTACTGACTTGTGTCATCTGGATGTAAAAGGTTGGATTATGGCCGTTTTTTGTGGAATCTTTTTTTTGTGTGTAATAATAAACCCGGAAATGTGAGTCGCGCTGTGTGCGTTGAAGCCGTGTATAGAGAACGGATGGATGGATATTTGTTTTTGTCGGACAAATGTGTTTTTCTCACCCGCTGTGGTAATCACATCTGAAAGTGGTTTATACCGGCGGATTCATGAGAATCTAAGCTTTCCATCGGCGTATAGTGTTTGTATAATCGTGTTTGCAGCCGTCGGACATTCTTGAAATTCCTATGCAAATTCCTACGACGCACTGAAGCGTAAAGAGTTAAGAACATTCACAAATTTCCATGGTTTTTCATAGATTTTTTGCGAAAGTTCTTAAAGAAACATTTTTTTTTAACATTTCTTTTTTCCACCAAAAATATTCAAAAAATGTTTGAAAATGTGGAAGATTTCACTGTGAAAATACATATTGTTTTTCACACTTTAAAACGGGTAAATCTGACCCACAGGACGACAGGAGGGTTAAAACAAAATCATTTCAAGATATTTACGAATTTACGATGCATCGTCTTAAAACAAGTCCCTCCATCTTGCTGAAATATCTCTTGTTCAGTGAATTTATCTTAAATCAACTGGGATGAGACATTTTGACTAAAAATAAGACAAACAGACTTGGTCAGATTTTGAGTTTTTGCAGTGCACTGAATGTGACAAATAATTTCTTACATCCGATGTTGTGCACGTGGAACACGCACACATGCAACCCTTTTCCCAATTTCTTCTTTTGTTAGGACCTTCCTGTACTTCTTATCTACTTATTTGTTCCATTTTAATCAGTGAACTACATTTATTTACTTGGCAATACTGTGCACCTGGCAAGACGTGCATTAAACTGAAAGAAAAACAAAAGCAACAGTGCTTTTCTTTTTGACAGAAGACATTTTAACACGTCACAGTAGGACACACTAAATATGAATAACATCAGTAATAACTGAATTCAGATATTCAGGTATTTCTGCCTCACTGTGACACCTGAACACAACAGAACAACATTAACAGCATTCAGGTGTTCTTAAACATTACGTCAGTTCAAACATGGCAATAAATGACTTTAACGACGGCCCAGTTGCATTTACTTTTCCCATTAGGTAATTTAAACTGCAGGGGATGACAGACCTGGCAGCTTTAGCATCAATCTACTGACAAACTGTGGTTCTTTTGACCTCAAGCAGTTTGTCTTCATCTCAAGTGTTCAGATGCTACCAGGTGTTCAGAGACAAGAGTCCTGAAAAAACGTGAAACAAGTGCTGACGAAGCGAGTGCGTTGGTCATAGCTAAAAACTGCAGGGACTTCTCCTGAACTTAGCATGTCCAGCCAATCCAATAAAGACTTAACAGGTCTCTGGGGCCAAGGTCGCGGCTCCTTCCCCAAAAGAAGGAAAACTTCATTTGCAAGCTTAATCAAGTGTGAATGTCACAGGGGCATCGCGAAGGAGGGCTGCGGAAGGCTAATTTCGCTCAGAGAAGATGAGACAGCTTTTGAGTCTCCCAGATTTGCAATATTGGAGGGTGTTGAGCTGTAAAGACGGCTATTAAAACAATTAACTAAGACATCCTTTATCCACGTTGGGTAATCAGAGCGGATGGCTCTTATGAGAGTGAATGCAAAACGCCAGCCCGGGGACATTTCACTGCACAACTTTCATGCACTGAGCCCTTCAATTATTGAACTGGATAGAAAAGAACTCCCTAAAACTACAACATCTTTTGTAGCCTTAAATTATTCCTCTGGCCAGCAGGTTTCCTACTATGACAGCTAAAATGTCACAGTTTAGTGCAATACACATTTTGTTGGTTCTTGCTTAAGAAAGACAAAATCATTACTCCGATTTAAAGCATGCTAGTGCGTAGTGTTCAGTAATTTGGTAGTTTCTACTAGGGATAAGCTGATATTTTTTTAATTAGTTTTTTTAGGGCTGATGAATATTATTGCAATCATGAAAAGCAGATAACCGATATTTGGAAGTGACATACATTAACCCTGGTGTCGTCCTGCAGGTCAAAATTGATCCGTTTTAAAGTTTGAAAATGTGGGAAAAAAACGTATTTTCACAGTGAAACTTCTGATGTCCACATTTTCAACATTTTGGGGAAATTTTTGAACATTTTTTAATTTAAAAAAAAAAAGAAATGTTAAAAATGTTTCTTAAGAACATTCACCCAAAAATAATAATAAATATATATATATATATATATATATATATATATATATAAATAAAAATCAACCAAAATCCAGCGAATTTCACCGGATTTTGGCAGATTTTTTTGTGATTGTTCTTAAAGAAAATATTAGAAGTTTTATTGATATATATGGAATCACTCTAGATACTTTTATGATTTTTTCTGGAAGATTTTTACTCTTTTTTTTGAAAAATATTCACAAGAATTTTCATGCCAAATTTGGGAGATTTATTTCTAAATAAAAGTTTTCAGGGAAAATTTTAAGGAATTATTGGAATTTTCTTCCTGAAGGTTTTGCAAATTTTTAGAAATTTAGGCACTTTGTGGCTGCCGTCTAACTTAGCCGCTAGCCGTTAGCATAGCTTTAGCCACTGTCAGAGCAGGTAATTTCCTGGTTTAAGGCAGCGACTTGTGTTTCCTGTCCAGCCTCTAGTTGTGGGACATTTCTGAGACCACAGAGTGACGACAGACACAGAGAGGAGGCAATAACTGGCCAATAAAATACTTAAATCAGTTTATCCTCAGCTTCTATGTGCAACGATGAGCCACAACATTAAAACTACTGAAAAGTGAAGTGAATAACATCTGGTTTCAACGCAAAGTTCTGCTGGGAAACCTTTGGTCCTGGCCTTAAAATGGATGCACACCACCTACCTTCACCAATGACGCTGCAAAAACTGCTTCAGGAAGGCATTAAATCAGCCTCCGACCCCACCACAGAAAACCCCAGAGGTCCTGACTTCATGCCCCGACTGGTCAAAGATGTTTGGGACCGACCAAATATTATTGCCTGGAAAATCCAGACAGACTTTATTTATGTATTAATATAACTACAAATTAAGGCAGTCTGGCATTGTGATGACAGGAGACGATTTCAAAAAGGAGGGGCTAACGAATGCAGCTTGAACGAGAAAGAACCAATCAGCGTAACACGGATGTGACACACAAACAAATCGACCTTGAAGTCCATGTAGTCCAAACAACAATGGCATGCAGCCGAGAAAGCGTCGCGGTGAACGATTACTGCCGTTTTTGTCACAAAAATCTGCGAATACATGGGGTACTCTCAAGTACAACACTTATTTTTGAAAAGGCTACGCAACAAAAGACTCCTTCCGAACGATTAGCGGTGTTAGGAATTACTTTAAATCGGAGCCAAACCAAGTCGGTGCGTATGTGTAAAAGTTGCTTAAATTTACTCACACGTTTGGAACGGGATTTTCCTCTGTACAAACAATGGCAAGAAGCCGAAAGTAACGAGCCATCCACTGCCTCCTCATCGTCGGAAACGTCAAGTGAAAAGAGGCAACGACTAACGCCATCCAAAATGCCAAGAGACCACAAAAAGATTCGCTTTGCCCCCCCCCCCCCCCCCGGCATCATCTTCGAAGCGCTGAAGATGACGCAGCATTAACTCCCGCCTCCCGTGCTATGATTGGTCGTACCAAACTGTACCAGGAGGGAAACGCGATTCAATTCGCCCAATGCCAAACTGACTCTCCTGTATCTCCTAACATGGAGATAGGAGATTACATGGAGATTCAGTTTGGATTTTCCAAGCTACAAATATTAGGCATCTGGGTTTAATGTTGTCGCTACGTAGTGTAAAGCAGTCGTCACTGTTGCTGTCTCAGTCAATAATTGTGTCCATAAAATGCCAAAATTAATGAAAAATACCAACCATAGCTTCCTAAATCTGACGGAGGCATCTGGATCTGACTGCTGTGAAAGTGTAGAGATGTGTGGTTCACTATGACTAGAATCATTTTGCATTTTTGAGAAATGTCACCATAATTGCTGCAGTTTCATTCTCTGCCCATCAATAACGCGGCTTGTTTAAGCTCTATGATGCTTATTTCTCTCAATTAACACAAACCCATCGCTTCCTGCAGCTGCTTGGTGAGAAAAAAAGCCTCGTGACTCATCGCTCTACGCGCTGCCAATCTATGTTCCTGGATATTTTGGTGCATTTTAACTCTGGCTCGTGAATATTGTGCACTTCTTATACGCCAAAATAAAGTACAGGAGAGTTTGGGCCATGCCAGCTCCGTCTGACTGCAGCTAATGGGGAAGTTTGTCCTTGAGGTACATTTATGCAAAGCCGGAGCCGCCTCCTGAATGCCGTTTTGAATCTCCAGCGGAGGTGGCGAGTGCACAATCAGCACAATCCACAGTCATAATAGCCGCTATTCTGAGAAGAAGACACAGGTAGAAAAATACAGGTATTTACCATAAAGGCATAGGGAATACAAAGCAGCAGAAAAAGAAAAAACAATTAAAAGTGCACGCACACACTTGGCTGGCACAAACCCCAACAACCAAGGACGCCCAGACAGACATGCTGTTTGTGGAGCTGCTGCCAAGTTTAGCTTTTTTTTTTTAACCTCAGTTCCATTAATGACAAGACGGATTGTTTGAACAAGTGAATGACGCAGGAAGGCTGGAGTGAGTAAACGGAAAGACAAGCATTCAGCCTGATACATGCATGTAGGACACGAGGAGCGCCGTTAATCGTCCTGCCGGTCAAACTGACCCGTTTTAAAGTTCAAAAAAGTGGAGGAAAAAAAATATATTTTCACAGTGAAATTTCTGATGGCCACATTTTCAACATTTTTGGGAAATCTTTGAAAATTTTCTGGTGGAAAAAAAGAAAAGTTAAAAACATTTCTTAAGAACATTCACATAAGATCAACCAAAATCCAGCGAGAAAATATTAGACGTTTTCCTGATGTATATGGAATCACTTCAGATATTTTTAGGATTTTTGGGAAGATTTTTACTTATATTTTGAAAATATTTACAAGAATATTCTTGCAAAATTTGGGGGATTTTTTAAAATGAAACTTAAGGAATTATTGGAATTTTCTTCTTGAATTTTTTGCAAATTTATGGGATTTTTTTGCTGAATGCTTGGTCTTTTTTCAGACAAGGAAACAATATTTTTTGGTGCCTGTAAATGAGGACAACAGGAGGGTTAAATGAGTCCTGTTTCTGTAGCATTTTTGACTCTTTGTTTTTGTTTAATCCAGGAATGACACACTTCCTCAACATCCGGCTAATCTAACATCTGAATATTAACCGAGGAGAAAATTGAAGCTGATTTAGGACAAAACTATTAAAAATATATCAGGAAAACTGTGCTCAGATCAATCCTCTTATAACAAACAATCATTTCAATGCATTGATTATTTTGGTCATATTTTAACCCTCGTGTCGTCCTGCAGGTCAAAATTGACAAGTTTTAAAGTTTGAAAATGTAGAAAAAATATATTTTCACAGTGAAACTTCTGATGTCCACATTTTCAACATTTTTGGGAAATCTTTGAAGATTTTTGGTAGAAAGAAGCGAAGTTAAAATGATTCTTAAGCGCAATTCTTAAGAACATTCACATAAAAATCAACCAAAATCCGGTGAATTTCACTGGATTTTGGTTGATTTTTATGTGAATGTTCGTAAAGAAAATATTAGAAGTTTTACTGATATATATGGAATCACTTTAGATATTTTTAGGATTTTTTTGGAAGATTTTTACTCATTTCTTGAAAATCTTTACAAGAATTTTCATGCCAAATTTTGGGTTTTTTTTTAAAATAAAACTTTGAAGGAAACTTAATGAATTATTGGAATTTTCTGCAAATTTTCAGAAATTTGGGGGGGATTTTTTTCAGACAAGTAAACAATATTTTTTGGTGCTTGTAAATGAGGACAACAGGGCGGCTAACTTCAGAGACAAACAGTGCCACTGAACAGACACTCTTTAGCTATAATGTGTGTTTAACCCAGGCGTAAACTAACCGTGACGTCACCTTGGTTTCAACGCCGAGAAATGAAGCCGGATTTTGCTACTTCTGGTCGCCGTTTTGGATTTTTTGGAGTCAGTGACGTAAAAAGCGTCAAACAGGCTGGACCGGAGAGCAACTAGGAGCAGGATTGGCTGAGGACTCTCTTATCCCGCCCACATTTTACCGCAGAGGCTTCTGTTGCTGTCTATCAAGTATAGCCACGCCCCTGGCTCCGCCAACTTTAACGATTTATTTAAAATTCAGTATTGATTTATTTTTAAAGATCGGCCCACCTGACTCTCATTTGACCATGAAACTAACGGGAAAAAATCCTGAGCTGTAGAACATCAGTCTATCAAATTTTATTTTTTCCAAAAATGAATTGGGGTCTACGGAGAAAAGGCTTTTGGAGCCAACCCAAGCGGACGGCGTGATATTGCAGTTTCTGACATTCTCGGGTTGGCTTCAATTCTGGAGCCAGATGCTACGTCCCATCTTTATATAGAGTCTATGGTTTAACCCAGGATACGAAGGTTCGGGTCAGCGTGTTGTTGGGTTTGAAGCTCTGCTGACAGATAGGACAGAGGCGAAGGCTCCACACACCATCCGAGCCAGCCAACCAGCAACATCTCACTCCCGTAGAGTGTTACAATTCCCTGGAACGCCGCGTTTGGACCGAGCAGCTCTTAAATCCTGGCTTCATTTTCAGTACTAAATTAGTGTTAAACACATTTTTTTCTAAGATACCCGTTTCACTGAAAGCCAGAAAGTACGGGGGGGATGATGAGCGGCAGCGTATCTGTCGTCCTCGTGCTGAGGCAGCAGAGGCCACTTTTCTTTTGTTGTACCGGGTGGCTGGTATTTGGCACTGAGGAGGGGTTTAGAGCAGAGGGCCTGGGGAGGGCTATGGCTCCAAAGAATGCAAACATAGCTGTCTGCATGTCGCTTTGAAGCAGGCCGTGGTCCGTTGTACTGTGGGGTCATGGGGCAAGAGCGAGTGGACTCATCCAACCCTCCACCCAAAGATAAAAATGAGACAAAGGAGACCTGCAGAGTCGCAGTGTCAAATTCATTTTAGTTCAGGTTCCACATTCAGACCAGTTTGATCTGAGTGGACCGGAAAAGAAAAATCAGAGCAATAAATAACCACAGCTCTCAATGTTTCCTTTGGTTTAGTGCAAAATGTTCACATTTAAGGAATTATCTCTCTACAAACATCATGAACAAGCTGAAATTTCTTAAGAAAATCTAATTCAGTTTCATCCACATTCATCCTCAGTTATCATTTCCACATTACAGCTTCCAGATCACAGAGTGTCTACAAAGGAACACAACATTTAGTCACCTGGAACTGAACCATGGAGGATTTTACATCAAGACAAAAAACAAGACAAAATATTACAAAAATGAGAGTAAAATGATTTTTAAAAAATGAGACAAATGATACGAAACAAAACAAAAATTAAACAGATGAGTTAAAGCCACAAAAATGGACACAAGCGAGACAAAAGGAAACACAAAACGACAAAAAAATAGGCAAACAACACGAAACCCCCCAAAAAATAGACAAAAAAAGTTACGTCGTCACAAAATTGGACAATCGACACAGATAGACACAAAAACGAGACAAAAAATTGACAAAACAAGAAATAAAACAACAAAAACATGAGAAAACGACACGAAAGAAAACCAAAAAAGAGACAACAACTAGACAAAAGTTACAAAATGGAGAAATGACACAAGCGACACAAAAAAAAAGACATAAAAAAGGACAAAAATGAGACAGGAAATGACAAAAGCAAGAAACAAAATGACAAAAAAAATGGACAAACAACACAAGTGAGACAAAAATCAAACATAAAACGACAAAAGCGAGAAACAGAACAACAAAAACACGAGACAAATGACAAAAAAGCCAGACAAAAAAAACATTACAAAAATGAGACACAAAATGACAAAAAAAAAACGGGCAAACAACACAAGTGAGACAAAAAGCAAACACAAAACGACAAAAACGAGAAACAGAACAACAAAAACACGAGACAAATGACAAAAGCCAGACAAAAAAACCCCAAAATATTACAAAAATGAGACACAAAATGACAAAAGCACAATCTAGTATTTTACTTTCTGATCAAAACAACTTGTCATGGTCGAGAAATGATTTTAAATTTATAGTTTTACTAATTTACAATCTGCAGTTAATGTCTTCTCTGTAATTTTTCACTTTGAGGGCCGGATTGGACCCTCTGGAGGACCACTTTTGGACCACGGGCCTCATGTTACACCCCTGACTCCGATAGTCAGACCAGGCTGTGTGGAGGTCAAAGAGGAGCTACTTCTCATTCTGCTCCTTTTCCACCTGTAACTCTGTAGAACTAAACCCAACACTATCAATATCTCCCTGGAGAGAGCGTCTGAAAGCACGCCATGATCCCCGTGTTTGAACAATACCGCCTCTCCTCCCCCTCCCTCCTTCTATGACGCACGACTACAAACACGTTTGATTTCGGATGCGGTTGGACAGCACGTCTTAAGGAGCTCTGAGAGATTAAGCCAGCCCTCAGATCTCGGCTGATTCTCGTCGAGACAGACATGCTTAGATGAGACGAAAAACCCAACGGCATAACGGCGTAATAATATGGGAATGATATTAGTTCATAGGCATAAAACAAACAGAACTAGAGTGGACTGAGCTCAGGTTTCAGGCTGATAATCATTACAGAGCTGTGGACTCAGAGCGCTACAAGCTGCATATCTGGTTTCCACTTTGCTCCCATTCAGCAGCAAAAAGTGAGAGTTCAACATAAAACCCTGCTACCATTTGACAGCTTTCTGCTACGTGCTCCTCGGTGTTTCAAACCCCCGCATTTGAGGCAAGAAGAGAGAACTTCAGCCACAAGGACACTTGACTGCTCCGTGGTGAAATGTGCTGATTAAGGGCACTCATCAGAGAAGAGACCGGAATGGCTTTGGAAGGACGTGCATCAACGATAAATCAAAGCACAACGATGTAGAGCTGCAGCGTGCCAAATTCAGCAGATAGCCCTACGTTTAATATTTACTGGAGATGATGGACTGGAGGAGGGGATGTGGGTTTAATGCCGTGTCTACAGAGAAGGCGTAGAACATCAGCAGCTACTCGTTCAGGTGTCTCCTAATATACAATCACTGCAATGGCACCTGTGGAAAGTAGGAAAAAAGACGCTTTGTCGAGACATTACGTGTCTCATTGTCTGTGTCAGCAGACGACCGCTCAATGTAATTTCCACAAAATAACTTCGGAAAGTTACAAAATGACCACAAACACCTAAAAATACCACAGACAGACTGAAAAGGGCAACAAAAGGGCTGAAATGACCAAAAAAAAAGACAACGAGAAGACGACAGCACAAAACGGACTGAAAAATGACCAAAAACAGAGAAACAAAAAGAGCACAAAAACGGACCTGAAAAAAGAAAAGGACACGGACTGAAATGACAAAAAAAAAACAAAATGAGCACAAAACGGACTGAAAATGACAAAAAAAGAACAGAATGAGGAAAAACGGACTGAAAATTACCAAAAAAGAAACAAAATGAGCACAAACGGACTGAAAATGACAAAAAAGAAACAAGAATGAGCACAAAACGGACTGAAAATGACCAAAAAAGAAACAAATGAGCACAAAACGGACTGAAAATGACCAAAAAAAGAAACGAATGAGCACAAAACGGACTGAAAATGACCAAAAAAAAAAAAAAGACAAATGAGCACAAAGCAAACTGAAAAAAATGGCCAAAAAAGAAACAAATGACAAAAAAATGACAGACTGACCACAGAAAAACACAAAATGATTCAGTGAGACAGACAATTATCATATAAAGGCACAAAAGGACGAGAGACCCACAAAGTAACTCCAAAAATTGCAAAATGCCCACAAAAAACACATAAAATTATCACAAACGGACTGAAAACAGCCACAAAAATGCACAAAAGGACCACAAAAAGACCTAAAATGCCCACAAAACAGACTGAAAATGACCAATAAAGAAACAAAATGAGCAGGTCATGTGATCTGGAATTAACACACTTCCTGGAGGGGTGCTTTTGTAGCGGGGAATTTAGTGGAAAGTGACTGAATTTGTTTTTTTCCATATAAATTTTGATATATTGCCAAAAAAGAAATGATGCTCTCAACTAAATAAAAAGAACACAATCCAAACTATTTCTGAATTATCTCATTTTATTATTGTTTAGCTCATTAGAAGGTGGTTGGCGTTAAATTCAGACGGTTATTTAGTTGATATTTTAGTGATATCCAGTCATTTTTTATTCAGCACAGAATTTACCTGCTGCCTCCAAATCACTGAATTCTGCCATGAAACTGAATTTCTGAGCGGTCACGATGATGCTCTGAGCATTTCAGATTAATGTAATGAACATAGCTACACAGTCGGCTGGATAATGGTAATCATTAACTTAAGTTTGTTTAATTTATTTACCTCCATGCGAGGGCTCTGAGCCTCAGGCGTTCATGTCAAACCAGCTCCAGGCAATGAAAGATGATCTGTAAAGGCGGCAGTGGAAACATTTCTTCGTCTGTGTGCGATGAACTTTAGCTGGATGCTCCGATAGATTGATTGCAGTTCAAGCCTTACTTACTTTTACTTCACAGGTGTTGCATTTGTGGGAAACAGCAACGACTCTATGAAAGTGTAACCACATTTCAGACTGTTTCCCATCGAGATTAAGAGCTCTCTGTGTCTGGAAATAGTGAAATGAGTCAACATATAATTGCGGGACTTTTTGGAACATAGTTTGCAGGTGTCACAGTCGACATTTTGAAGTCCATGAGATATATCTTGGACATATTTTTATTAAAAGTAAAAACAGTTTTTCTCCATGTCATTTGTCCATTTTTTGTCGCTTTGTGTTAGCCTAGCCGCGCTAGACCCATGTTCTGAAGGCACAAGGGTCTAGGAACCCTCGACAGGGAGGGAGGCGGGCTAAAAGGTTGTCTATCAAATCCCTCTGCAGCAATTGGGTAGGTATACAACCAATCAGCGCAACGAATAGGCTGACGTAGTTCCTAGAGCACCGGCGGATTGTGGCTGAGTCCCATTAGCTTCCCAACCAGCGGAGCCAACAGGTATATTAAGGATTTGCCATATCCCGTCGGCATAAGTCCAAATACGTCTTTCTTCTCAATGAAACACTTCAGTGCCGTCCTTTGTTTATCTTTCAAGTTGAATTTTAGCTTCAAATCTTTAAGGGCTGTGGCCAAAGCCGAGTGGAAAGATAACTGTTTATTGTGCGCCGGTTGTTTCTGTCAGAATCGTCGCGCCTCTGTCGTCACTTAGTTACGCCCGCCTTCTGACTCTACACTTCATGGTGATTGGTCCGGCCAGTTTTAGGAGAATCCAGCCTCGACCCTTATGGAGGGTAACTAGACCCACCCTGGCAGAGAATTAAATTCGTTGCCGTGGGTTGTCTAACGCGGCTAGGCTAGCTTTGTGTCTCATTTTTGTAATATTTTGTCTTGTTTTTGTTTGGTTTTTTTGCCTTTTTTGTCTGACTTTTGTCTTATGTGTAAATGATGAACTGAGGCTGAATGTTGTTGAAATTGAATTTATTTTTCTTCAGAAATTTCAGGTTGTTCATGATGTTTTGTAAAAAAAAGATGAATCCTTACATGTGAACATTTTTGCACTAAAACAAAGGAACCATGAGGAGGTGTGGTTGTTTAGAGCTTATCATCCTGTGGTTTTACTGGTCCAGTCCCGTTGAGATCAAACTGGGTTGAACGTGGAACCTGAACTAGAATGAGTTTGACACCTCTGGACTAAATGATTACTTTATCAGGTGGTTAGATTTATGGATTTTAAAGTTCTTTGTTTGGTATTTAAAGTTTCATTCAGGATGTCCTCTCTTCCTATCAGGCATGAAAACATCTAATCTAAAGTGGTATCTGTATATAACAAACATTAAATCCGTCTCCTGCAGGCATTTCTATCAGCTCTCTCTTCCGATTCACTGACTGTCTAATTAGCAAGCTGCCAACTTCTGCCGGTGTTACTGCAATCTGCCACCACTCAAAAATAGAACAAATCCACGCTCTGCAGAGTAAGGTTTGTCTCTGAATCTTTGTTAGATTTTTTCTGGACACCCTGACTGGATATAAAGTCACAAACAATATAAAGAAACTTCTTATTTCTATCAATTGTCACTAACTGTATTTGTCCAACATGAGGCCCGTGGGCCAAAAGTGTAAGAATTCCGGAAGACATTAACTGCAGATTGTAAATTAGTAAAACTATAAATTTAAAATCATTTCTAGACCATGACAAGTTGTTTGAGCAAAAAGTAAAACAATAGATTGTTCATTGTTCTTTTGTCGTTTTGCGTCTCATTTTTGTAATAATTTGTCTTGTTTTTTTGTCTGACTTTTGTTGTTTGTTTCAGGTTTTTGTCATTTTGCGTTTCCTTTTTGTCTTTGTGTTTTTTGGTCTTATTTTTGTAATTTTGTGTTTTGCTTTATTATTTGTTTTGTGTTTTTTTGTCTCGCTTGTGTTTGTCTACTTTTTTGTTGCTTTGTTTCTTTCTTTTGTCATTTTTGGTCTCATTTTATGTCATTTTGTGACTTGTTTTTGTTGTTCATTTTTTTGTCGCTTTGAAACTTTGTCCAATTTTGTCTCTTTTTTGTTTGTCATTTTTTTCCTCGCTTTTGTCATTTTGTGTTTTGCTTTATTCGTTGCTTTGTGCATCGCTTTGGTTTTATTTGTCGTGCTTATGCTCTTTGTCCATTTTTTTGTCACTTTGTAACATTTTTTTTAAAAATTGTCTCTTATCGTTTGTCTCAGCTTTTTTTTTCTCGTTTTTGTCGTCTTGTTTTCGTAATAATTGTCGTGTTTTTGGTGGGTGTTGTTTTGGTCTTTTTTTGTCTGACTTTGACGTTTTGATCATCAAGTAAGCATACTACTGTGTTCAGTTCCAGATACCTGTGATTACAATTTGAAGTTGTGGTTATTTACAGGTTTTTATGCTGCGATTTTACTGGTCCGGCCCGGAGATCAAACTGGGCTGGATGTGGAACCTGGACTAAGATGAATTTGCCACTCCTGGTCTCGATGGAGCAGAAAACATCTCAGAGGACCACAAAATATGAAGAGCAACGTAAAACATAAACGTATGGAAAACGATTCTTCACCTAGAAGACTCTGGCCGGTCTGCTGTGTGTCCGCCTCGCTCCGTTGCCTTTCTGGTTCACGTGTAAATCCAGAGCACCACATGAAACCAGTCAGCGCCCAGCAGCAGGTTTCAGAAACGATCCTCAGGCCGGCTGCCAGGGATCAATGACGGTTGCCAAAGTTGACAGAACGGCTGCCATAATGTCAGAGATTACAACAGGAGCGATAAAGTTTCCGGATAATTGCACCCCATATTTCAGTTTGAATTTCAACGGAGGCTCACTAAAACTTTACATTTTCATGAGTTTCTACTACGGCTCCTCAGAGTCGGCATCCTAAAGGTCAGGACTGGTCTTCTACTGGAATCAAATAAAAGGAAAAATCCAGTTTGATGAATTATGCCCTCTAGTAAAATCAATTTTTGACATTATATGGCGAAGATGTACTAAACTGTTCTTTTTCTTCCCTTTTTCATAATTCAGTAAACATTTCAAAAGGTTTTGCAGAGACTGTTTGGCATGTTTTGGAACTTTTGAAGTCCATGGGATATATCTGCATACATTAAATAAAAGTAATAAAAAATAATGTTTTTATGCTCATTATGATCATGTCTTTACAAATTCCACATTTATTATTTTGGAAACAATCACTTATTAATAAAAAATGATTGGATATCACTAAAATGTCAATTAAATAACCATCCCAATTTAACACCAACCACATTCTAATTCGATAAACAATCATAAAATGAGCTGATTCAGAAATAGTTTGGTCACTTTGTGTCTCGATTGTCATTTTTTGTCTCGTTTTTGTAATTTTAATTCTCGTTTTTGTAATTTTAATTCTCGATTTTGTCGTTTTGCGTCTCGATTTTGTCGTTTTGCGTCTCGATTTTGTCGTTTTGCGTCTCGATTTTGTAATTTTAATTCTCGATTTTGTCGATTTGCGTCTCGATTTTGTAATTTTAATTCTCGATTTTGTCGATTTGCGTCTCGATTTTGTAATTTTAATTCTCGATTTTGTCGTTTTGCGTCTCGATTTTGTCGTTTTGCGTCTCGATTTTGTCGTTTTGCGTCTCGATTTTGTCGTTTTGCGTCTCGAGTCTCGATTTTGTCGTTTTGCGTCTCGAGTCTCGATTTTGTCGTTTTGCGTCTCGAGTCTCGATTTTGTCATTTTAATTCTCGATTTTGTCATTTTAAGTCTCGATTTTGTCATTTTGGGTCTCATTTTTATCACTTTGTGTCCTGTGTCTCCTCCAGAATGAATAAAGTTGATCTTATCTCAGATATCGTTGGAAGGACCAACATGGTTTTGACATTGCCAGGTTCCAATCTTTCCAATACAATTATGAAAAAGACATCTTTACTGTCAGCCTTTAATGGTAAGCTAAAAAGCAACAATACCACAAAAAAGACACTTAAAATGATCAAGATAAGAGGCTTTAGTAAAAGGAGAAGTATGCATGAGATGATAGAAATGGAATTAAAGAAACACACTGGCGTGTTTCAGCTGGCTCTTCAGCAAAATGTGAAGCATTTCAGGTATTTGATCAACTGCTTGGTCTGGCCTGTGGTGTAGTTTGACATATAAAATATAAATTATAGCAGGTTGCATAAAGACCGACATGGAGTTCACCGTTGCATTTTGAAAGTTGACCTCCGTGAACCGACTGGATCGACTCACTTCTCTCATCCAAGAGGCTGCTTGTTAGCACGGACATGGAGGTTATTTGTTGTGTTAAGGGCACATGTTGAAGGGAAATTCACATCACCAGAGATGTGCTGAAGGTGAACAGAGAAGTCCTGCAAGGCTACTGAAAACAACATCAACTGTGTGAAAACTTTCCAGCTCGCTTTTATCACTAGAATCAGCAGAGCCGATGAGAAAACGTTAACGTATTAGAGTCCAGCGATCTAAATGTAAATCAGGTCGCATGTCTCTGGCCTGATTTACATTTAGATAAGTGGGCTTTAATTTCCTTGAGAGAAAATCCTCATTTTCACACAAATGAATCGATTAACTAAGTATGATTGCTCGCTGGATCAATAGGACACGAGCTGGAGCCATTAATCAGCCAGGCAGATGTATCGGCTGATATCGGTGGATATGGAAGACGAAGTGCAGGGACTAATGTCAGCAAAAGACTTGGATTAATTAAAAAGACAGTCACAAAATGAATTTTTAGAATTGGAAAATGTCCTGCACAGTACACAGGACATTACCATTATTTTTGCTGTAGTCTGACTTCACCTTCTTTATTATTTACAGTAGGGCTGGACCGAATATCCGAATATTGGAATATTCGAATATTCGTTCGCTACAGTGGTATCCGAATATTCGCCCCACCCCCGGACGTTACGGGGCGGAACGAATTTTTGGATATTCGTCTTTAATAGGGCCCGAATATTCGGAGGCCAGAAACCACTATTAGGTCCAGCCCTAATTTACTGTTGGGTTTTATTTGCTCTCAGTACTTTCAGTGGACAAATTATTAATAATAATAACTGTATTTAAAAAGCGCTTTCCGTCAAAGTGCTGTACACAGAAATAAAAACAGATAAAAATACAAACAAACAATAATAAAAAGACATCAGTAAAACAAATAATTGCATTGGCTGACCATAATTTTCCGACATTAAATGTTTTGTGGCTTCATAACTTAAATCTGCCAATACAGCAACAACAATTTAAATCCACAGGTTATGCATTTAATTTTCTTTTTTTTTGTTCAGTTTATTTGATCCTGCATGCTTCAATAAAGACAACCGGACGTCTTCTTTTGGTTCTAAGTATTGAAGCACATCATTATTTTTAAAATCTCCCAAATTACTAAAGGCACATGTACAGAAAACACTCTGCTTTGAAGCAATATTTCATGTCTGACATGTTTTGTCCACTAAAAAGAAAGTGCAATTATCTTCTTGCAAATACCTTAAAACAGGGGTTTGAAGGGGTCTCCTCAAAAAAAGAGACAACAAAAACAAGACAAAATATTACAGAAAGGAAACACAACATGACAAAAGAACAATGATTTAGGACCAAAACAACAAAAAGAGGACAAAAAACAGCAGACAAAATATTACAGAAAGGAAACAACATGACAAAAAAAAAAAACACGAGACACACTGCAAAAGTCAGACAAAAAAGAAAAAAACAACAAAAACAGAAGACAAAATATTTCAAAAATGAGACACAAAATGACAAAAGAACAATGACTCATGATCAAAACGACAAAGAAACACAAAATAACAACTAAAAGAAAACAAAACATTACAAAAAGGAAACACAAAATGACAAAAATGAGACAGAAAACGACAAAAGAACAATCTAGTATTTTACTGTGTGATCCACACAACTTGTCATGGTCTAGAAATGATTTAAATTTATAGTTTTACTAATTTAAAATCTGCAGTTAATGTCTTCTCTGGAATTTTTCCACTTTGAGGGCCGGATTGGACCCTCTGGAGGACCACTTTTGGACCACGGGCCTCATGTTGGATACTCCTGCACTAGACAGTCAGTTCTGGTAGTCAACACGTTGGATGTAGGGATAAAGGCACGGACAAAATCGACTTGGGACAAATAATGATGTCCAGATGGCTGAGTTGGAACATCTCAAACACTTGTTGGACACCAGCAGCGAGAAGCGTCCAGCACCTTCCAACAGGAATAGAAGAACTGGACACTGGGAGATGGGCTGATCTGTTGTGGCTACATGTCACGGCTTACAGGACTTAAAGGATCTGCCACGAACGTCTTAGCATCAGACCACGATGAGACAAACCCCCTCAACTTCCTGCAGTCCTCAGAATATTTGGCACGAGTCGGTCATGATGTTTTGGCTCATCTGCGCGCATCAATCATCACTGAGAAGTTCACACATCCAAGAGAAAAAAAACACCAAACAAAACACGTTTCTGAGTAGAGAAAGAGTACAAATGTTCAAATGGAATCTAATTATGACAGTTTGGTGAAACATCCGAGCCAAATTGTTCATTCCACAGTGGTGTTTTTTTCCGATTGCTCAATACTGACACTGCAGACGAATTACGATAATACTTCAGTCTCAATGCACGGTTTCTCCTCATAGTCCTGCCGTTTTTCATCCCAGGTTTCTTGCATTGTGAGCCCTTGGGATTAATAAAGTAAGTATCTGTCTATCTCAAACTTCCGGCAATATCAGATCCAATAAATCAGTCAGGCCAACACTGAAACGATCCTTAATTTTAAAATAAAATAAAAAAGCTTATTACATCATCTGACATCAATAATGAGCTCCTATCAGCCCAAACCCCGACCTGGCCGATCAATCCATCAATATGCGCTGACAATAATGAACAGAAGCACCCAAATGGTCTTCTTTTCTGACTGGACAGTAAAAGTTAAAAATCTAACTTCTATGGCTACGGTTTAAAAAGGGTTAAATTTAGTCTGTTGTGCACAAAAGCTTTCAACCGGCACCAAATTCTCAATCATTGACTTAATCCACATCCTCGTCAGGTGTGGTTTGATCAGATCATGTGACCTCCAAATAAGCTTTAAATGACACGACGTCACGGCTGGCAGGAGAAAGACAGGAATGGACATGCAGGAAGTTAAAGAAGCACAATTCTACCATTTGCCATCTAAGAAAAAAAAAAGCACAACATCACGGTTTACAGACAAGCTGCAGCATGGAAGCTCTGGAAGTCCAACAACGTGAATCTGCACCCTAAATACCCACCAACTCCGCCAAGCCCTTCATGAAGAAAATTTCACAAGCCAACATCGACAGTCTCATTAACTCAGTGCGGTCCTACACAATGCAAACGGTGGACACAGACTTGTGAATTCTGCTCTATGACACCACTCTACCTCAGCCTATTGTCATTTCTAACACACTGCAGTCTGGGTTGCTTCATTGCATCGATTCCCCTGAGTTCAGTACGTATCTCGATCCATCTGCTACACCGCCGTTTTACCTTGACTTTAATGTGTGTAATAAAGCACACATGGACGAACCTCCAAGAGCAATGAACACGTCGCGTCTCGGCTTCTTTCGGAAGATATTTAGGAGGATGCAGAACATGTCTCAAAATAGCCTGAACTTAAGAAGACCCCGGCAACAAATGTACCCTGTTAACAGCTGTGTGTAGTCTCCAAACAAGAAAGGGATTAGGCTGCGAGGGGAGGCAGCGGACACAACTGACCCCTGAAAAGGTAAAGACAGCTGCTAGTCGCTGCATGTTGTGACTATATGAACTCCCAAAAGCAACAGTTGCACATAAAGTGGCCCTTTTAGCTTCAGTCTGTAATAACAGGACAGTTGCAGACGTGCGTGGCGCTTGTGGGTGGGGTGCAGATCTTTGAGGATGGAGAAGTTAGCGCACAATGAAAAAGAGACAAACGCAGACAAGCAGCAGCAACGCATGTTCTGATGCAGGCAGGGCTTAAATCACGGGTGTCAAACATGAGCCCGTGGTCCAAAAGCGGTCCTCCAGAGGGTCCAATCCGGCCCTCAGAGTGGAAAAATTCCAGAGAAAACATTAAATGCAGATTTTAAATTAGTAAACTATAAATTTAAAATCATTTCTAGACCATGACAAGTTGTTTAGATCAGAAAGTAAAATACTACATTGTTCTTTCGTCGTTTTGTGTCTCGTTTTTGTAATATTTTGTCTTGTTGTTTTTTTTGTCTGACTTTTACTGTTTGTCTCCTATTTTAGTTGTTTTGTTTCTCATTTTTGTGTTTTCTTTTTGTCTCGCATTTATTGTTTGTCTATTTTATTGTCATTTTGTTTTCTTTTTTGGTAGTATTTTGTCTTTTTAGGATTTTGCTTTTTGTTTGACCTGTGTGTCTCATGTTTTTGCTGTTTGTTTCTCGTTTTTGTCGTTTTGTTTCCCTTTTCTCTCGCTTGTGTAATTGTCTTTAGTCAGTTTGTGTTTCGCTTTATTCATTTATTTTGTCTTGTTTTTAATCATTTTGTCTTTTTTGTATAATTTGTTCAATTTTTTTTGCTTTGTATCTTGTTTTTGTAAGATTTTGTCCATCTATTTTTCCTGGCTTTTGTCATTTTTTTTCTTGCTTGTGTTTTTTGTCTTTTGTCTGTTTTTGTCATTTTATGTTCGCTTGATATTCATTTTTCTTTTGTCATTTTTTGTCATTTGTCCCTTTTTTGTAACTTTGTAATTTTTTGGTCCAATTTTTGTCTCATTTTTGTTTGTTTCATATCATTTGTGACATTTTTTGTCACCGTGTCTCATTTTTAGAAAAATTTTGTACAATTGTACATTTTTTTCAACAGTATATCACTCAGTTCCAGATAGCTGTGGAATAAATGCTTTGTTCCTTCTTGGACATTCTGTGATCTGGAAGTTGTGACATGGAAATGATAAACTGAGGCATAATATTGTTGAAATTGAACCTAATTTTCTGAAATTACAGGTTGTTTGGTGGTGTTTAATTTACTGGTTATTTTACTGGTCGGATCCACTGACACCAAATTGGGCTGAATGTGGAACTAACCTGAACTAAGTGAGTTTGACACCCCTGGTTTAATATTCCAGATACAGGAAACAAAACAGATGAGTTAATATTAGCTAACCGGTGTCCCAAGTTAAGTTTGTCAGTTTCATTCACAAAAAAAAAAAGAATAAAAAAAGAAGAAGACATGGCTCCCACGCGTAGCCACCCCATCATCTGCCTCTCCAGCAGGACAAATACAATACTAATCATTTTTTAAAAACTGCTATTATTCTGCTAAGCTGACAGGCGACCTAGCCAGCTAGCTAGTGAGCCAGCCGCCACTTTATACTAAGCAGATGTATCGTTAGCATGCAGGCTAACGGGGATATGCATTCCGGGGACGGAGTCGACACTGAGCTTTGAAGTTCCTGCATTCCCCCCTCTCTGGTTCCGTTAACACAAGCCGACGAGCTGGGTGTGTTTCTCTAGCACAGACTTAAAGTGTCCCACGCGTGTAAAGTTAAGGGAGGAAGCGCACACCGGTGGGATTTAAACGTTGCTCCGCTGATGTGAAACTCCAGAGTAGAAAATATCAGCTAGCCGTGCATTAGTGTCTGGACGGAGCCAGCGATAGCGACCTTACCTGCCGGATTTAAAGGTGTCGAGCCGAGCCGGAGTTTGTCCGGGGGAAGCCAGCGGTTGTTGTTTTCGCTCGGTGGGTCAGTTTAAAAGAGACTCCTGTTTCACCTCAGGCTGTATCACGGTCAACCAAAGACGCTGACTGCCTGTGCTGCCTCCCTCCCAGCCACAACAGCGACTGAACACAGCTCAGCGTCTGCCTCTCACTGGGAAGAATATCAAGTAACGCGAGATGACACGAAGAGCTCTACGGGCCAATCAGATGAGACGGCTGGAGCCAGGCGTTTGTTATTGTTGGAGCTTTATGGAAAAGTCTATGGAGTGTGGAGTAGAGAGAGAAAATAAATCTATTAGAGAATAGTAAATAAAGAGGATATATAAAACGGATGAATAAATAAAAGAATAATTTGCTATAAAACAATATCAACCAAAATGAATCCATAAAAGAAAAGGCTAAATAAAATATGAATATAAAAAGAAATAAATACAATAAAAAGAAGAATGTGCTTATAATAAAATAAAGATAAAATCATGTGACAATATAAAAGAATATCAACCAAAAAATGAATCCATAAAATAAAAGGCCAATAAAATGTAAATATAAAGGCAAATAAATAAAATAATGGAAAAAATAAAAAGAAATATGCTTATAAATAACAGAAATAATAAATAATGTGACAATATGAAGCAATGTTAATTAAAAAAATGAATCCATCAAATAAAAGGCTCATAAAAGTAGAAATACAAAGACAAAAAAATAAACAAATAAGAAAAATAGTAAGAAGAAATGTGCTTTTCTTTCACTTTAAAAGCAGCATTATAACATTATAATGTGTAAAGAAAAGCACATTTCTTATTATTATTTTATTTATTTGTCTTTCTATTTCTATTTTTTTTAGCCTTTTCTTTTATGGATTAATTTTTCAATAATTATTACTTCATAATGCCACATTATTTGTTTTTTATTCTATTTATAAGTACATTTCTTTGTCTTTATGTTGATACTTTTTTAGCTTTTTCTTTCATGCTCATTTTTGATTAACATTTCTTTATATATAGCAACATTATTTATTTTCTATTTTATTTATTTATTCTGCTTTATATTTCCACTTTTGATTTTATTGCTCTCTTTTAGACAAAAAATATCATGAACATAACTGTAAAAAGAATAAAACAAAAGTTTCAAGTATGAATCAAAAACATCACTGCATAAATGATTACTATAATCACTAAAAATCTGAAAAAAAAACACGGAGGAGTGTTGAGCTTCTAAATCTGTCGGAAATAATTTTACTTAGGAGGAGAAAGATTTTGAAACCAGCCAGCACAGCACCATGTTTGATAAATTACAGACATCCAGGTGAGAACTGAAATGACTTCCAGAAGACTTAATGAATTCATGTGCATGAAAATATCTTCTCATGAATTGAAATTCACTTAATCCTAAGTCAGAGGCAAACGTGCAAACCGTCTTCTGTTTTGAATTAAATAACATGGCAGATGTGTGTGCTAACTTCAGTGATTACTACTAACGAAGCAGGTATATTCATAATATTAACTGTGGTGCTAAATGACGTGGTAATGAAATGACATCTAAACATAACAAAACGGCCCAAAAAGCAGCATTTGATCAGTTAATCAAAACAAATCCTGATCTCCGAATGACTCACTCGCTTTCCTCAGGCGCTCTGGAAGCCATAATGTTTCTGAACACAGCATCTTGATTCTATTATTGCCTTTTATCTCACTCGTGTCTCGCTGTTCTGCATTATTCACTTTGTTCGAGCCAAAGAGCCTCGTTCATTGTGCCTCTCCGGCTGAAAGGACTCGTCATGTAAAGCTCGATTCCGGTGTGGCAAGAAAATGCCTACGTGTGGTGCAGATTGTTCACATAATTACAAACCCTACAGTGAGAGAGGATGCAGCAGAATAACGGTTAAGACACCAGAGAGACTATAAGAGCCTCATAAAAGTTAGAGGAAGAATTGCTTTTTGTGAATACATTTGATCTAATTACCTTTTGTAAATCATTATTAGAACACTCTGGATCCAGGCTGCCCCTCACATTCTGCATGATGTGAATCCTGTTTTGTGTATTTCATGCCATCCCCTCATTATTCTTAATTTGGTGAGTTTCTGGGTGGAGGTGCACATATTTGTGTGGGTTTCCTCGCTGTTTTGTTTGCTCCCTCCACAGACTATTATTCCTCGCCTTGCTTATCTTTGTTGTCTTTGTTTTAGCTGCACATCTTTGTGTACTTTCCTTTGTCTGTGTGTACGGACGATGGAAACTGGAGAGAAACATGTAGATTATACTGTGATTTCAAAGAAGAAAATCCTTTATTCTTGGTTATAGTTTCTTTCTCTTCCATGTGTCCTGTGCTTTTATGCAACCCTGAGCTAAATGCATCCGTCCCACGTTACTGTAAATGATTAAGGCAGAGTGTGCTGCAGTATTTTTGACTGGAATGAAGAAACACCATTGAAAGGCTCAATTGTGTTACATAAAGTGCCATTGCAGGCTTTTCCTTCAGCTCTAATGTCTTTTGCATGAGGGTTCTCTCAGTAAAGACTTAAATAAATGAGAAATCCCCCCTCTCTCTTCAGTGAATGCTGATACTGAGTCTTAAGAACTGCACCGCGAGAAAGAAGAAAGGAAGATGATATCGTCACAGGCAGAAAGAACTCCGGGCTCAGCACATGCATGATGCAAGACTGCAACATCTCCCTCATCTGGAAAAAAACACACTAAGTGCTCTCAGGCTTCCTCTGTGAGAGTTAACTGGCAGTAATGTTGTCACCAGAGCTGGAGATGTCCTCCATCAGGACGCTCATTAAAACCTTTCAGAGCAGCTTCATCCCAGTCTGCCGCTGATCAGGCATTTGTCAGATTTCCATGTGTGGACTTTTAGAGAGCCGAGGCTTCTTTTAACTCTCGTGTCGTCCTGCGGGTCAAAATTGACCCGTTTTAAAGTTAGAAAATGTGAGAGGAAAAAAATCACAGTGAAACTTCTGATGTCCACATTTTCAACATTTTTGGGAAATCTTTGAACATTTTTTGGTGGAAAAAAAAATGTTAAAATGTTTCTTAAGAACATTCTCACACACACACACACACACACACACACACACACACACACACACACACACACACACACCAAAATCCTGTGAATTTCGCTGGATTTTGGTTGATTTTTATGTGAATGTTCTTCAAGAAAATATTAGAATGTCGTCATAAACTGTGAGCCGAGATGCTAAGAGGCTACGCTAGGCCGACTACAGCCTGACAGTGCAGTTGGCACAGGTATAGCTGTTTTTTCTTTTCCTTAAAGCCAAATATAAAGCTGAAAATATGACAATCATTACAATTAGAGAGGGAAATGGAGGTAATATTGTGCTCACTGACGTACTTATGCTTTTTCACGAGCAGAAAGATTCCTAAGCTCCAGTCTTTTTAATGTTTTGCTGCCTTATGAGTCCTCTAATATTCCTTTATTACAAAAACACAGAAACCCTTGGTGACGGTAATTCCCTAAGAATTGTGTGAAACTGACTGTGGAGGCTTCATTTCCTCCGTCTAGTGATAAAATACGGCTAGAATGGAAACTTTAGTTAGAGATCTGTTTTACCGTTTGTACAAATTACTTGACAGAGATGAGGAACAAAGGCAGCTGTAATGATTTTTTAACGAGAGATGCCACCAAATGAATAAAAATATCATGTTAACTGCTGTGATTTAGGTGAACTGGATGTTTACATGTTGATCCAAACCCAGAAACTTTTCACAATAAAAGCATTGAAAATTATACAGAACGAAAAGTGATAATGAGGCTAATAAAAGGTTGAAATAGGAAGAAAAATCCAGTCACTCCCTTTGTGCAGAAAGATATTGAAAAATGAAACTGTGCGGCTAGAAAAGTTCACACGCAAGAATTTGAATGTGGGATTAAATAGACGCCATTCAAAGCAGATAATTTCCTCTTTTCATTTTTCTACTGTAGAAAAAGGGGGATATGTGAAAACTCAACAAGGTTCTTCAACTGACGGCAAATATTTCAGAATTAATCACATTTCTGGTTGACAAGCAGCAGCAGCAGCGTCCTCATCAAACCCCATCGGCTAAATCTCATTCAACCACCATTAAACACATCACAGGAGAGGAGATTTCTGAGTTTTTTATTTTTTTTTGGAGGCTCAAACTTTCAAACGGTGAACCAACCTCGGTTTGAAATGTGGACTCACTGAAGCTGTCTAAAAAAAGGACTTCAAACAGCAGTTTCTACTTTTTAATACCTGTCCAGGAATCATTCCAGAGCCACGGCAGCAGAAAATGGGGATTAGCAGGTTTAACGCTCCGTCTTAAAAATGCTGCACAAACTGGAGTCAACTTTTAGCTAAAATGTCTGAAGAGGAAGCGATAGGACGAATGCAGCAAAAGCATGAGAGGAAAATAGAATTCCTTTTGAAGAAGCTATCAAAATATAATCAAATATTGCGGTGAAATTGAGTGAGATGCGTGTGAGCTGTACCTGTCTGCGGTGAAGCCAGAGGACTCGCTGGAGGATCTCTGAGGCCTTCGTCCTGGAAACAGCCGCCAACTCCGAACTGACTGACTGAGGGAGATAAGGAGCTCCAAACCCCAACAATTCATTTGATCTATGGCTATTTGTATTCCAGGTCTGTTTCTCATTTTAACTTTGGGAAGAGGAGGCTAGGCGCATCGCTTTAATGTGCTTCTCTCCGTATCTGATGTCAACCTCGGGCACAAGAAAGAGAAATAAAGTGAGTGACAGCGCTGCGTGGACAGAGATAAAGACAGAAGCTGACGTCTCACTGTGGATGGAGGCTTTTAAGAACGTTCTTTCTTACGCAGCAGACAACATAATTTACCTTCCGAAGGTTTTGCAACGTCTTATTTTGCAGCAGGCTAAGCTGTGCTGAGCGTAATACAATTTGCACTAATGAAGAGCGCTTTCGCCGCCTCATAAAATACGCAAAAACCCACAGAGACCTCTTTGATTGATAACAGTTTGTTAGCTAGATTGCTAATTTACCTCCTCGGTCCTTGAGAATGGTAAAGTTGTGTTGCTAATGGAAGGAGAAGGAGAGCAAAGGGAAATAATCAAGCGCTAATTTCCACACGAGGCACCCTGGGACACGACTGATGCAGGCCTGGATGCATTTAACTTTAGAAATTAATCTGCCTGCAAGCTGTTGTGCTTTACGTCTACGAGGATGCACGGAAACAGATTCATCAACAGAAAAGCAAAAAAAAAAAAGTGAGACTGAGAGAGTTTGTTACCTCTGAGAAAGTGTTTGTGGTCCTGAAAAGTTAGTTTGCTAAACAGTTTGTTGTGTCAATCACATACATCAGAGGTGTCAAACTCATCTTAGTTCAGGTTCCACATTCAGTCCAGTTTGATCTCCAGTGATCCAGACCAGTAAAACCAGTAAAACCACAGCATGATAACCTATAAATAACCACAACTCCTAATGGTTCCTTTGTTTTAGTGCTAAAATGCTCACATTTAAGGAATTATCTTTTCACAAAACATCTTGAACAACCCGAAATTTCTCAAAAAAAAAAAATCGATTTTATCAACATTCATCCTCAGTTTATCATTTCCACATTACAGCTTCCAGATCACAGAGTGTCTACAAAGGAACGCAACATTCAGTCACCTGGAACTGAACCACAGAGGATTTACTTTAAGAACAAAATAGCGAGACAAAAGGAAACACAAAATGACAAAAATGAGAAACAAAACAACAAAAACATGAGACGAATGATAGAAGTCAGACAAGAAACAACAAAAACAAGACAAAATATTACAAAAACGAGACATAAAATGACAAATGAACAATCTAATATTTTACTTTCTGATCCAAACAACTTGTCATGGTCTAGAAATGATTTTAAATTTATAGTTTTACTAATTTACAATCTGCAGTTAATGTCTTCTCTGTAATTTTTCCACTTTGAGGACCGGATTGGACCCTCTGGAGGACCACTTTTGGACCACGGGCCTCATGTTGGACACCCCTGGCATACATGGACAGAAATGGCACAAAAATGATGTTGTGGTGGAAAAACATCTCAAACATGCTTTCTTATTTTACAAAAATATTCTGCAAACAAAGATTTCTCTTTGGTTCTAAGTTCAGGTTGAGAGAATCTCATCATGAAATACATTTTACTGAAAACTGCAGCATTTATATAAAAGTATAAAATAAGGGAGAGCAGCTAATGCTAATGCAGCTAATGCCCTCCAAGACAACTTCACTCATCTTCAAACGCAATTAAAGTTTGGTTAAAGACTGAAAGATAAAGCAGAAGCACAGACTAACAGAGCTGTTAAAAAACAGATGAAAATAATATATTTAACTTCAGAGCACAGAATCATGCTTTGCTCTTCGTGCAGCAGGCGGATCGCCTCAGAAATCTCGGGCTCCACGTCGCTCGGTGGAGCAGCTGGGGAGGAACAAACGGCGCCTGAGAGCATTACAGTATCTGAATCTGGAGGTGGAGGACACGAGTACACCGTCACGACCTGCTGCTTAGAGAATAAAACCAGGCTTCAGGGGCTATCCAGTGATTTTAAAACAGGTGTTGGTTTGGAGATGGTTTCTGGATTGAACACACAGAGATGGGAACCAGAAAATGAAGAAAAAAGACACAGAATACACTCAAAAAGGACCTGTTGAACGTGTAAAAAGGTGGCTTTTTAGACTCTGAATGAATCCAGAATCATGAGGAAGATTTGATGTTGGTGTTTTGGTTTAGAGCCATTTGGTTTTGTGCACATTGTCCAAAACTGCATGCTTCATTTGTTTGTTTGAGCTTTCAGTACATACTGCTACATAATATGGAGTAATAGGAGTGCCAAATCAAAATATAAATAAATAAATAAATGCGGAAATCTAAAGAGAAATAAAATTAAATAAATAAATGCGGAAATCTAAAGAGAAATAATAATAAATAATAAATGCGGAAATATAAAGAAAATAAATAAATAAATAAAAGGAAAAAATGAAAAGTAAAAGCAAAGACAAAATTTTCCTTTTTATTTATTTATTTATTTATTTCTATATTTCCACATTTATTTGTTTAATTATTTATTCTCTTTATATTTCCACATTTATTTATTTAATTATTTATTTCTATTTTGATTTGGCACTCCTATTACTCCATAACATACAGGTGGAAGATACAACTTCAAAAACATTGAGTCTTGAACTTTCTCAAGAATTTATTGGAAAATCTGAAGCAGAAAGAAAAAATATGTGATCTGAGCTCAAGCTTGTTTATTTTTACTCAAGACATTGTGATGTATGAGGCGTATCTTTAGCTGTGCAATGGACTGTGGGTCTGATATTGTGGCGTTTTTGGCACTCAGCAGCCACTTTATTAAATGCACCTTGGTAGCACCGGGTCAGAGCCTTCTTTACCTTCGGGGCTGCCTTAATTGTTTGTAGCATAGATTCATCGTTCTGATGCTCGGTTTGAACTTCATCAGGTCGTCTTAACCACGTCTACTCACAAATGAAATGCTGCCATGTGATTGGCTGATTAGATACTCCAACTCCTTTCGCCTCAGATTGTTTTGCACGTTTGTTTGAACAACCCGTTTTGTTTGTTCTCCATCTTTCTCCTTTGGTTTTGTTTGTCTGCATGCTAACCTTTCTGTAAGTGTCTGTTTTGTTCAGTCTGCATTTACAATTTATGAAAACCGACTACTGCAGGTTAAGTTAACCCTCGTGTCGTCCTGCGGGTCAAAATTGGCCCGTTTTAGTTTGAAAATGTGGGAGAAAAACATATTTTCACCGTGAAACTTCTGATGTCCACATTTTCAACATTTTTGGGAAATATTTGAAAATTTTTTTGGTGGAAAAAAAGAAATATTAAAAATGTTTTTAAGAAAATTCAAATCAACCAAAATCCAGCAAAATTTGTGTGAATGTTCTTAAAGAAAATTAAAGTTTTACTGATATATATGTAATCACTTTAGACATTTTTAGGATTTTTACTCATTTTTTTGAAAATATTTACTATAATTTTCCTGCCAAATTTGGGGATTTTTTTAAAATAAAACTTTTAAGGAATCATTGGAATTTTCTTCCTGAAAGTTTTGCAAATTTTCAGGAATTTGGGGATTTTTTTTCTGAATTTTTTTCAGACAAGGAAACAAAATTTTTTTTGTGTCCGTAAAAGAGGACAACAGGGAGGCCAGAAGAGTCCCCGTTATGTTAGGTAGAGTTCTGCTAGAATTCAGTGAAACAACATAAAATCTGTTGTTTTTGGTTTAGTAAAGGAAATCATTGCTTACTAGCATAATAAACCTACAAAAATAGCAACACCGCAAAGAAAAACAGGGCATGCTGGTGTTGCTAAATCAATGGAACGATGAAGCTAGGCAACAACACCCCTGTTCCTAGTGGAGCTAACAAACATTACTGGGGTCTTAGGTTTTGTTTTGTCCCAATTCAGAACATTTAATGGGAGCGCTTTAAAAATGAGTCTATTGTGCAGTCAAATCCTGTCAGCTATATGTCCAACTTTGTTCAGTTAATATTGTCTGCAGTTTGTGAATCGCTGCTTCATTTACAGAAATAACTGCTCTGTATGCTTCATGTATGTCGTTACTGTCCCTCTGCATGAACCAGCAGAACTTCAGCACTTTATTTTGTCCTCAAATACACCGAGTCACCGTCGCTCAGATTAAGATTCCACCCACAGATGAGTCTGTCTGACTGACATTTGATTGATCTCGGTGTCCGGAGTGAGCACTGCCTCTTTTGTCTTTCACTTTACCTGCTGTCTCAGGTTCATAAAAGATTCATGTACGATGACATTCAATGGTATTTAATTTCCTTTCAGTGGAGCTCTGCGGAGGGACACAACAGCGATGGCTTGAGCTTATAAATATATTTAAGCTGCCCTTCTTCCCCTGAACAAACTTCTGTTTAACTGGTGAACAAAGACAGAAAACAAACTAACTTTTTAAACTTAAAGTATCCAAAGAGCAACCTGAGTTTTACATCTTGATATGCAAATCCACTCCCACTCCATCTGCTCTAACTCTAAATGAATGCAAACAAAGTCACTTCTGATGACTCGGAGGACGATTCTTCACCAGCTTCACTGCAACTAACTGCACGAAAGATTTACAGATCGGAGCTAAAAGGATCTAAATTTAAAATAAATTACAACTGCATTCTTAGTAAGCTAATAACGAACATACAGAAGCAGAAAAGAAGTGATCATTACAGGCAAGAACATGGCGACAAACACAACTCATTCAACAATAAGTCCAGCCAGAAGTCAAGCAACAATCATGTGACTAATCTGCTGATATGAATCTAATCGCCAGCTTTGGCTGAAACACTTGAGTTATTACCTCAGTAACTTTTGTGGCGATTACCATAAGCAGCTCATTTTTTAAGAGGTTAAAGAAGTGCTGAAGCTGGCATCTCCTCCTGACAGCAAAATGAAAGCTCAGCTTTTCCACTCGCAATCCATCACCGAGCTAAAGCGTGCTTTGACAATCTGAGTCAGTGCACTTTTCAGACGCTGCAGACGTCGTTCGTCCACAGTTTCAGCGAAAGGAACCTGTCATTTGTTTTAGGAGCTCATCTGTAGTCAGCGAAGACAACTTGTTCTCAGCCGAGCGTTACCGCTCTGCTCACCTTCAGTCATCTGAATTAAAACATATCAAACATGAGGAACAGAGGAAGTGAGCAGAGGCTGTGAAACTCTCAGGGGTGATATTGGGTAACACAGTAGGTGCTGCAGGTAGCAGACCATCTCATTTCATCGTCACCAGACTCCATCTCCTCCTCATGGACCTCCCTCTGAGCTTCACACAAGGCAGCAAGCAGAAGTGTTTTTAACTAAGGAACAACCTCCAGAAATGAAACAAAAACTCCACTTCCTGGAAAGATTGCTTGACATGAATCCAAACGAGTCAATTCCTAAAAAAATCCTTCATGTATCAGGTTTAATGTTATTGTTACGGTATACGAGGAGAGCTCAGGTGCAGGGGAATGAACAGACTTCACGTGAATGCAACACCAACTTTATTCACAAACTAAATTTAAGAGAGAACAGATCGGGCTATGAATAAAACGGAAGTAAAGCGAAAACCAACGCTTGAAAAACTATAGCGTTATAAAATAACAAAACTGGAACCTCTGCAATTCTCCGCGGCTCGGTTGCCGCACTTAGCTTCCAGCGACCAAAATAGACACAGCTGTTCCCTATCAGCAATACTACTAGTCACTTTAATTCTACGGCAGTCTCTAGCAGACCAAACTAACAACGGCTGCTCTTACGTGAGCAATGCTACGGTTCTCTACGGTTACGGTCTCAACCAACAATACTACGATTACGACAATACTAGTCTTTGCGGGGGATGCTCGGGATGGGTCACAGCTGAACTGGAAACCGTGGGAACGGCGTGCCGGGTGGAAGATGGCGCAATGACTGCCAGGTGGGTGGTCGCCAGACCAGATAGTCCAATCCTGAAACGAACGGAGGACAGCAGCGGTTAGTGGATGACAGGACTCAAACAGAATCTAAGAACATAGGTAGTGAACCCTACGAGCACTGATTACGATCCAGCAAAGGAGGGTGGGTGGTGTCTCCCTTTATGCAGCCACGGTTGCAGGTGCGCCACCTGTCACGGATCCTGCCTGATGAAAGAGATGGTGATCACCTGTCACCCAGCCACAGGAAACACCTAAAAAGGGCATGAGGGAAGGGCACTATCCAGACCTGGCAACAGCCACCCTGACATTATAATCTGCCTATAAGCTACATTTGAGACTATATTGGAGTCTCCAGCGCTGGCAGAGCTCTGTAATGAAACGTGGAGAAGATCTAGTGATGCAAGACGACAGTTTGGATAATGTTACTGTAGCATGAAGCTAACACTGCAACACAGAGGACGATTCCCAAGAAACGCTACACAGGTTGGAATAATGTGCCCTGAAGTGTGTTTAAGCTCAGAATGGCAGATCCCAGCAGGTTACCGCATAAAAAGGAAGGAGACTGATGAGCCAATGCACCATAGAGGAGCCCATTTACCCTCCCTGTGCTGCTCCTAAACCAACCTGCCCCCCTCAGCCCCAAAACCACACCTCACCGCCACGGTTATGTTTTATCCCTCCATGAATTAATGCCCCACCAGTGATGTGCAGGGTATAAAATAACCACAAAAAGAGCTGAAACATTCACAAAACAGACTTGAAAATGACCAAAAGTTCTGTTTCTAGTACACAAACAACCACAAAAAGACACAACATGACCACAAAAATGCACAAAATGACAAAAAAAGAACACAACATGACCACAAAAATGCACAAAATGACACAAAGACACAACATGACCACAGAAATGCATAAAATGACACAAAATGACCACAAAAATGCACAAAATGACTACAAAAATGCACAAAAGACACAACATGACCACAAAAATGCACAAAATGACACAAACAACCACAAAAATGCAAAAAAAATGACTCAGTGAGACAGATAATTATCATTTAAAGACACAAAATGACAAGAGACACAAAATAACTACAAAAAATTGCAAAATTAACACAAAAACACCAAAAATTACAACAAACAGACTGAAAACTCACACAAAAATGCACAAAAGGAGCACAAAAAGACCTGAAAATGACCAAAAAAATAAACAAAATGAGCAGGTCATGTGATCTGGAATTAACACACTTCCTGGAGGGGTGTTTTTGGAACGGGGAACTTAGTGGAAAGAATTTTAATTTGTTATTTTATTTATTTTTGCCAGAAACCCCAGCAGAGCTTCAGAGTTCTCTGTGGAGTCCATGCCTGGACGGGTTCTTGTACTTGTCAGGAATAGTCCTTTTAAAACATAACTTGGAATCCCAAATTAATGCAATTTGATCATAACATGCTCCGAGGAATTGGAAGAAAAGCTGAGTTTCATCTAGTGAGCTTGGAGGCCATGTAACATTTCAACAAACCACATATTTGTGCTTGTTGTTTAGAAATAAACAATGAGTTTAACTTCATTGTTGGAAGTTGGGCTCAGTTCACCTTTTAGCCATCCTCACAAATCCGACAAACCTGATGTGACCTTGTAGTTGTGGTTGCTAGGTGACGTACAACCTCTGCTGCTAGGAGGTGATTAGTGAGCAGTGAGTCGCTCACTTTTTGTTTTTGTTCTTTCCGTTGTAGTTTTTTCTGCCTGGTTTTCCAACACGTATTTCTCTACCAGCGGCCGCCTGTTTCACTTCCAACGAGGAGGTGAGAAGTCAAGAGACAAGAAGGGTGAGATGGAAGACTACAGCACAGGGCTGGACCGAATATCCGAATAGTCGTTCGCTACAGCGGTATCCGGATATTAATTTTGGTATCCGAATATTCGCTCCCCTGCCCCCCGGTCGGACATTACTGGGCAGAAGGAACATTCTGCGTTACTGTCTTCCCTCCGCCTTCGCCTCATCCTGTCGTGTTCGGCTCATCTCGGCTCCTCCATTCCTGTTTCTTACCACCACCTGAATGTCCGGGTTGCTGCCGACTCTGACGTCACGCTTCACTTTGTTGCATAAACACAAGACAAGATGCTGAAGACCTCTGCTGTTTGGGAATTCTTCAGTTTAACTGAAGACAAAACGAAGGCAAATTTGGACCCAGGAGACCAGACCAACGGATCCAAATATTCGGGCCATCTCCGCCACAAGCCCCGCCCCCCGTCGGACGTTACGGGGCAGAACGAATATTCGTCTTTAATAGGGTCCGAATGTGCGGGGGCCAGAAACCACTATTCGGGCCAGCCCTACTACAGCAGCACTGTGGCAGAGCTGCCGTTGTTTCAGCCGACGCCGAGGAAGAAGTAATGAAGAATTTAAAGAGCAACGCTTCAGGACAGTAAACGCCTTTTAGTCTGCAAACAATTAAACCTGCTGTTCCTACAGAGCACACGCTGGCAGGGTATTACAGCTTCCACTCAAACCATTACAGTTTTCACTCCTAAATTCTTGAATATTATCATTTCTTAAAGATTATGACTGCCACAGAGGAATATATTGGAGAACAAATGGAACAGCATTTTGATAATACAGCGGCGTCTGCTAGAAAGAAACGCATCACATTTAGTTTAGTGCATCTGAGGAGAATAAAAGCTCTAAATTACACAGGACACATAACAGCTTCTCTGAGTAGTTCTTAAGTCATTTGAATTTTCATCAACATGGACTTTTTTCCTCATAAACAGGGCGATTATGGCTTTTAGGCGAGCAGAAACAGGAGAGCAGGAAGTGATGAGTAAAAAAAGCAGAGCGGCTTTATGAAGCTGGGGCCACTTCTTATGGGAAAATGGAAATTATGCAAATGAGGGCCAGACTTTAAAAACATTAACACAGGGAGAAGTCTTGCAAATTGCAAAAGTTCTAGATACCAGAAGAATTCTAAGTGAATTCATCTCCACAGTTTCTGTTTACGGAGCGCTTCGTGTGGAAACTGAATCTGTTTTTTTCTCAGGAGGCCGAGGACACGAAGCTTCAGTCTGACAGGAACAAGCGGTCGCCTTCATGAATGTCAGTCATTTCTCTGAAGCCGCTTCTGCTGCTGCACGACTTGCAAATCACTTTAATTAGTTTATTGACATGATTTGCATTATTTAATTAGCGGGGGCATGAGGTGGTGCACGCTCCCCATAGTGTGAGTGATGTTGATGGTTCAGTCATATGGACAGACTCAGCGGTAGACGTGGATTTGTTTTGCAGAGATATGCAGCAGACGGGAGTTCCATTGAAGCAGGAACAAATCAGATTTGTCGTCTTTTACCTGCAGATTTAACGGAGCCTCAGGCCAGTGCTATGCTTTCTAACGCTGGCCCGAATAGTGGTTTCTGGCCTCCAAGTATTTGGGCCCTATTAAAGACGAATATCTGAATATTCGTTCCGCCCCGTAACGTCCAACGGGGGTGGGTGGGGCTTGTGGCGGAAACGGCCCGAATATTCAGATCCATTCGTCTGGTCTCCCGGGTCCAAATTTTGCCTTCGTTTTGTCTTCAGTTAAACTGAAGAATTCCCAAACAGCGGAGGTCTTCAGCATCTTGTCTTGTGTTTATGCAATGAAGTGAAGCGTGACGTCAGAGTCTGCAGCCACCCGGCCATTCAGGTGGTGGAAAGAAACAGGAATCAGGAATGGGTGAGCCGAGATGAGACGAACACGACGGGATGAGCCGAAGTGTGCCGAAGGCGGAGGGTAGACAGCAACGCCGAATATTCTTTCTGCTCGGCAACGTCCGAGGGAGGGGGGGATATTTGGATACCAAAATTATATTCGGGATATTCGGGTCCAGCCCTGATGCTTTCTTTCTTTCTTTCTTTCAAGTTTATTTGTAAAAGGACAGCGTGCAGTTACATTAAAAAGATGGCTGCACCAGATTTAGCTTCAAGCTAATTTCCATCTGTAGTCAGTGTTCAGTGTTTTCATAATTATTTGAAGGACTATGACTTGGAAAAGCAGGATTTTTTCTTTTTCTTCAGGAACAATATTGTATGACTTTTACAGTTGGGATGCTATCGGAACATTTTCACCATGAAACCTTTATTTTTTCTAATTCTTTTCTTTACCGTTGCTTCACTTCAGTCCACCAATCGTGTATTTGATGAATCGTCAGTAAATGAAGGAGAAACGTCAAACATGTAGAGTTGTATTAGAACCCAAACCAGGTCACTTTAGAGTCTAACTTGAACTTTACTTCTAACATATTAAAGTGTTTAAAGTGTGGTATTTCCTGCAGCAATGCAGTTCTGGTGCTTAAACCAAAAAAACAAGTGAAAACGGAAAGTTAGCAATGGCACCACGTCACAGCTACACTTCAGCATATTTGAGAATTCAGATTGAGTTGTATAGAAGCGTAATTTTGTGGACACTGGGCTGCAAAGGCAGTAATGTGTGGAACAGGTAGAAGTCAATCTCATGCACATTTATGGTCCTCTAAGGCGACAGGACAGTAGTCCAATAGCAATAACTGCATGTTTGCGGTGTCCAAAGTCATCCACAGTCAAGGCTAAACATGTCCGAACTGCAGCAGACTGAAATCAGCAACCAGCAGCTTTCTATTTATAATGAAGTTGTTAAATGTTTCTGTGGGTTTTGCTGCCTTTCAATCTGTTTTTATCATCGCTAACAGTGCTCTTAGTCTAAAACCTCCTGATTTGCTCACTGACAGATGTTTTTCACTCCAACGGATTCAGCCGTCCTCATGCTCTTCCTTCAACAATCTCCAAAAGCAGCTCTAATTCACTGACTGTGGAGTTTAATCTGAGGAGTGAGCAGCGTTACGCCGCTGCCAGCAGCTTTGTGGGCTGCTAATTTTTGCAGAGTTTTGAATTTTTCCCCGGATCAATGAACAAACGGCGTGTGCAGTAAAGTTCAGAGCGTTTGCTTGGAAACATTTACAAATTAGCACAAAACACAAAGAACAGCTGAAGCCCGTAGAGATGCTATTAGGGTTGCATATATTTAATGATAAATAAAAGAACTGGACACTATAGAAAGTTTTATGAGTTGGTGAAACTAGAGTTATTACAAATCATGCTGACGTAAACACGAGAGCAGCTGTTAAACTGAAACTTCAAGTCAATCTACTGATGATGCTAAAAGAAAATTCAGAAGATCACAAAAATCATGGATATCTAAAGTTTCAAAGTGACAGAATTATTTCTTTCAGCACGTCTTTTCATGCATTAAAATTTGAGGATGTGTTTGAACAAAAGTATCTCCAGATTTATAAAAGATAAAAGCCTGATATTTTCTGTTATTTCTCGTCACCATGATTAATCTTAAGACTCATAATCTGCAACATTCAACACGTAGATCAAATAGTTTCTGATTGATGGGTGACTTTAAATATAAAAACATCCTCAATAACAAGTCTCGTATTTGAGCTCATATTAACAAAAAAAGATGAAACATTTGTCAAAAAGTGATGTTTTCTGAACCATACAGTGCCGTGAAAAAGTATTTACCCCCTTCTCGAATTAGTCCAGTCAAAGTCTGGACTTGAATCTGATTGAAATGTTGTTTTATGACCTTAAAAAGGCAGTTCATGCTGAAAACCCTCCAGTGTTGCTCAATTAAAACAATTCTGCAAAGAAGAGTCTGCCAAAATATCTCCACAGAGATGTGAAAGACTCATTGGCAGTTCTAGAAAATGCTTTATTATCCCCCGCCTCCACGAAGTGGAAAAGGGGGATATAGGTTTGGCGTCCGTCCGTCCGACATGAAGGGGACAGCTTTTCTCGGAAACTATTACAGCTAGGATCACGAAATTTAGTGTGTAGCTTCACACCATGGACACCTTGATCAAGTTCAAAAATGAGACCTGTGCGATAATATTTAACAGAGTTATGGCCCTTGATCACTATTTTGGATATAGACTCATAGACATCACATGTGGCGGGGGATATTGATGACCATGTCGTCTTGTTTCAGTTGTTGTTACTGAGGGTGGACCAACCAGTTATTAGGTTTAGGGGGCAATTACTTTTTTTTACACAGAGCCAGGGAGCTTTGAATAAATAAAATCATCATTTAAAAACTGCATTTCACGTTTACTTGGGTTATCTATGTCTGATATTTACATTTGTGTGATGATCCTAAACATTAAAGTGGCAAAATATGCAAAAAAGAAGAATTTGAGAAGGGGGCAAATACTTTTTCTTGGCACTGTATGCAGCTGCATGTCACAGTGATATAAAACTGAGCATAACCTTCAATGTGAGTATGCAAAAAAATAAAAAACAGAAATCTAAAGAACTATATATGCTTGAAAAATCAATCTAAAAGTTAACAGATTCCATTTTAAATGTCTAGAATTTATGATTTTTGCTGAGTTTCACAGAGAAACTCAAAAAATTCAACTATTGTGTTGAGATGAAAAAAGTCTCTTTTAAGATGAATTAACCTCCAGTAGAACCAGGTTCAGGGTGAGCAGTTGGGGTGAGGATAAAGGAGAAAAATAAGAATAAAGCAAAGAGAAACAAACACTGTCCTATAAATGAGCCATAGAGGCCAAAACTGTGTTTGTAACAAGCTGTAAATATGTTAAATTTGTCTGTCAAGTTGGACATTTTAACATGGAGGTCTATGGGGTTTGGAGCCAGCCCCAAGTGGCCGTTCGAGGAACTACAGTTGTTAGCACTTCCCTGTTTTTCAGACCCAGATTTTGCTGTTCGTTCTGCCCATAGAGCCACATGGCTAGTGTGGTTAAACCCCGTTAGCTTTCTGTTTCAGCCCCTCAGCCTCATCGCTGCCTCAGATTATCAGATCTGTGTCAGTTCCTCTTCTACCTCGTAATTAACACGGGGACACTGCTGCAGATTAGCACACAGCAAATATGTAATTATGCATCATTCACCATGTTGAAACACGATTAGGCTCAGGCAGGGATGTTTGGTGTGAATGTGTGTGTGAGACAGAGATAGCGTGTGTTTGTCTATCTATTCTTGAACACTGTCGAACGGCAGAACCTCGAGGGCGAAGAAAGAAAAGCAAAGAGCAAAAAGATAAGAGCTGAAAGGATGCTGTGTGCTCAGGGTTAAACATCAGGTGCTGCTTCAATACCAGGAAGGACGGTTTCCCCCCGTTAAAACACAGATGTGGGTTTAAAATCTTCACATCTACACTAGATCTCACATTAAAGAAAGTTTTAAAATAAAGTAAATTAAAAGTTCTCCACAGAGGGGTGTCCAACATGAGGCCCGTGGTCCAAAAGTGGTCCTCCAGAGGGTCCAACATGAGGCCCGTGGTCCAAAAGTGGTCCTCCAGAGGGTCCAATCCGGCCCTCAGAGTGGAAAAGTTACAGAGAAGACATTAACTGCAGATTGTAAATTAGTAAAACTATAAATTTAGAATAATTTCTAGATCATGACACGTTGTTTGGATCAGAAAGTACAATACGAGTTTGTTCGTTTGTCATTTTGTGTCTAGTTTTGTCATTTTGTGTCTCGTTTTAAATTGTTCATTTGTTGTTTTCTCATTTTTGTAATATTTTGTCGTTTTTGTTGTTTTTTGTCAGACTTTTGTTTCTTGTTTTTGTCGATTTGTGTTTCCTTTTTGTCTAGCTTTAGTTGTTTGTCCATTTTTTGTCATTTTGTTTCTCGCTTCTGTCAATTTTTGTCTCGTTTGTGTCATTTGTCTAATTTTGTCAATTTGTGTCTCATTTTTGTAATATTTTGTCTAGTTTTTTTGCCTGACATTTGTCGTTTGTCTCATGTTTTTGTCGTTTTGTGTTTCCGTTTTGTCTCGCTTGTGTTTTTGTCATATTTTTTGTCATTTTGTGTTTCACTTCATTTGTTGTTTTATACTTTTTTCTTTGTGTTTTCTATTTTTTTGTCGCTTTGTTTCTTGTTTTGTCATTTTTTGTCCTGTTTGTCAATTTTTTTGTCATTTTAAAACATTTTTTCCAAATTTTTTGTCTTCGTTTAGTTTCATGTTGTCTAATTTTTGCCAACTTGTGTTTTGTTTTTGTAACATTTTGTCTTGTTTTTGCTGATTTTTTTTTTGTCTTTTTGTATGACTTTTGCTGTTTTGATCATAAAGTAAAATTCTCTATCATTCAGTTCCAGTTTGTTTTGTGCCTTTTTGTAGATACTCTGATCTGTCAGGTGTAATGTGGAAATGATGAAGTGAGGCATAATCTTTGGCACTAAAACAAAGGAAAGATGGGGTTACTCTGCTGTGGTTTTACTGCCCGCTTAAAATCAGATTGGGCTGAATGTGGAACCTGGACTAAGATGAGTTGGACACCCCTGATCTAAACCTTCATATCTGCACCAGATCTCTCATTGATCACTTGGAGACATCTCATCCTCCAGCTGATTAAACAGCAGCGTAATCTCCTGGAATCCATCTGAACACAAGCTCTTTTTAAAGAATGCTGTTTTTCATGCGGTTTGTTTTGAAATACCAGTGGAAGAAAAGAAGAGGGAGAGGCTGAAGAGCGGTAACATCTGACTGCTCTGGTGGAGCAGAATGGAGATGCCTCATTAAATTTTAATTGCAGCACGATGTTGAGTGCATCGCCATCTACATTGAGATGCGTGTGACCTTCTTTTTTCTCATTTCACTTCCACTGAGCGAGCGTGCACGGCTCATCCGTCCTCCTGTCAGCTGAGAGGCGTGTGACTGAATTAAAAGGAAAAACTGTCTCTACGATTTTAAAAAACCACAAACAGAAGATTTTAAATCGTCACCTGAAGACAGACCGCAACAATAGAAATCACACTCCTCCAGGAAGAATAAAAACCTGAGTCACTCCTCACAGTTTCCAGGTTTGATGTGAGAAAAAAGCAGAGCAGGAAGCAGCTGGTAGCGTCGGTGCTGCAGGAGGTTTGTGTGTTTATCGTCTTCCTGTCCTGGACGGGTGTTGCATTACAAGGTACTGTCTCCAAACTGCCAGAATCAATTAACATGAATAATGAATGTTACTGTCGCTGTCCGTCTTGAGCGCTCATTTTGTCTCGGCGCCCATTGTTCCCGCACATGCAGAGCAGTTTAATTCTGCAGCAGCTACAAGGAGCTAATTCTTTAAAAGATAAAAACTCAGGCCTCCCGAGTCGTTCCTTTACCAGGTTAAAGGCGCCACACGTCCTCAACAAGCCTCAACACCACAAACTCTGCACTCCAGCAGCCCCGAGCCGACCGCCGTGGCTCTCAGAAAGGATCTAATTCACACGGAGCCGCTAAATCAAGAAACATCGATGGCATTACTCGGCCCACTAAGATCACTTTACACACTCCAGCACCCTCAGCTGGAGAGCATTAGCCCGGTCAACAGGCACTAACCGCCGGTCACCGAGCTCCAGCAGACACCGGCCTCTTTACCGCTCGCTCCGAAATCAGGATTTATGGCCCAGAGAGACCGAAAATATAGAAGATGTTTGTCCAATCTGACAAGGAAGCTCTGAAAAGCTGTAGAAATGAAACCAGTTTACGACATCAGAGGAGAAGCTGCTCCATCCAGACGTTAGGGTTTCAAAGCAAATCATTTTATGTACACGATGGAATAACTGGTGAATCCAAGAATGAAAAAAAAAACAACAATCAAGGCCTTTTATCTGCAGATACAGCACTGCTTGGTGTTCATTCCTTTATTCACAGAATCCACGTTGATCTGACACGATATTAAAACCATCTGCCTTGCATTATACGGGTCAAAATATAATTACAGGACTTTTTGTGTCATAGTCACATTTTTGCTGTTTTCACGCCTAAAACCAACATGGCCGCCTATAACCAAACACCAAATGGCATTTTAGAGAAAGATTCTTCTAAATAGTAGATATACAACTGAGTAAAATTGAAATGTAAAGTTATTTCTAAAGATATCATAGTAAACATGTTGACTACTTTACATTAAATAAGTCAGAAAGCCTTGGAGTGTGTCCAGTCTTTTCTTCAGGAGGAAATGACATCATGTGGAGCAGGTCATGTGATCTGGAGTTAACACACTTCCTGGAGAGGAGTTTTTGGAACAGGAAACTTAAGGGCCGTTTACACGAGGACCATCTGAACAGAAAACACAAAAGTGGCGTCCTGTCATTTCACGTTTAGACGAGCGGTTTTGAAGGAAATCTGCGTATATACGGTGACTCTATAGTGTGTGGAATTCGATTGGATATGCATGCCAGGCAGCTGGGTGGCGCTGTGATAAAACTCCACCATGTCTACGCGCATGCGTACTATCTCCCTTTTCAGATCTCTGCTGCGGTAAATGTTCATGAATGGAATCTGTACAGATTCTGTACGTTTGTTGGTACGACTCCTGTAGTGTACATAGAGCTGCCAGAGTCGCTTGAAGGTACGAAGGATGGAAATAATCACATCTTTGTTTACTTCCTTGTACCAGCCGGCAAACCAAAGCACCGGCGCACGTATGTGACGTAATCACGTACGCGACGTGGTCAGATCTCGGCAAAGTTTTGCGTTTTGCTGTTTAGACGGAAACGTAAAGGCGGAGCGTTTTCGACTTTTCCACTCTGGAGGCCGGTTTCAAATTTTTGCGTTTTTAAGCCCCCAGAACGCCGTCCTCGTATAAACGATAGGGTGTTTTGTTGAAATATTTTGACGTTTTTACCTGCAAGCGTCCTCGTGTAAACGGCCCCTTAGCTGAAAGGGATTTCTTGCACTCGGATACAATTTGTTATTTTGTGCTATAAAACAACACAAGAAAAACAGAAAAACACAAATGACTCAATAAGACACAAAATTATCATAAAAAGAGACAAAATGACCACAAACAGACTGATAATGACCAAAAATGACCACAGAGAGACTCAAACTGACAAAAAAAAAAAACCCACAATATTACCAAAAAAGGCTCAAAAAGACACAAAATGACTCAATGAGACACACAGTTATCACATAAAGATACAAAATGACAAGAGGCACACGAAATGACCACAAAACACCTAGAATTACCCCAGACTGAAAACGGCCTCAGTGGCCCAAAATGACCACAAAATGACCTAAAATGCTCACAGAACAGTCTGAAAATGACCAAAAAAGAAATAAAATGAGCACAAAGACACACCAAACAACCACAATAAGACATATGACCACAAAAATGCACAAAATGACAAAAAATGACACAAAATGACTCAGTGAGACAGATAATTATCACATAAAGACACGAGATGAGACACACTCACAATAACGACAAAAAAAATGCAAAATGACCACAAAACACCTAAAATGACCACAAACAACCTGAAAATGGCAACAAAGCGGCACAAAATGACCACAAAAAGAACTAAAATGCCCACAAAACAGTCTGAAAATGACCAAAAAAGAAACTAAATGAGCACACAGACGCACAAAACAACCACAAAAATGCACAAAATGACCACAGAAAAACACAAAATGACTCAGTGAGACAGACAATTATATAAAGACACAAAATGACAATACGCACAAAATAACCAGAAAACAAATTGCAAAGAGTGAAACTTTCCCTGTAATCAGCTCTGCTCAGGGTTTCAGAGCTGCTGGTGGTGGAGGAGCTAATTAGAGCTGACTGCTAAGTAACATTATGAAGCAGATTTAACGCTAAACCCTCCGTGTGTGCGTTCTTTAGTTGGAGGATGCTGCTGACATAAAGTGCCGTCATGCGGAGAGAAGCTTGATTATTTCTGCAGCAACTCGTCGTCACAAATACACCAACGTTCTCACTTTGTCTCGTGAAATCCTGGAGAGCAGGAGGCGTTTCCTGATCGCCTGAAGATAACTGAAGGTGCATCAACGCCATCTTCACACGTTATTTTTCCTTTTGGTATTTTCTGCACCTTTAATCCACGGTGATAATTAACAGAAACTCTCCACTGCTGCTCGCATCCTGCTGATGCTGTTTCTCCTGAACAGATGTCGCCCTCTAGTGGTGCAGAAACGCCTCCACAAGCACATTTTAACCAGCTGTTCTCACCCTCGTGTCACCTTGCAGGTCAAATTGACCCGTTTTAAAGTTTGAAAATGTGGGAAACAAAAGTATTTTCACAGTGAATATTCTGATGGCCACATGTTCAACATTTCTGGGAAGTTTTTAACTTTTTTTTTTGTGGAAAAAAGCAACGTTTCTTAAGACATTCACAAACAAATCAACAAAAAGCCAGCAATTTTATTTGTCAGTGTTCTTAAAGAAAATATTAGAAGTTTTACTGATATATATGTAATCACTTTAGATGTTTTTAGGATCTCTTTGGGAAGATTTTTAATCATTTAAAAAATATATATTTAGAATTTTCTTGCCAAATTTGGAGCTTTTTTAAAAATAAAACATTTAACGGAAACTTTTAAGGAATTATCGGAATTTTCTTCTTGAAGGTTTTACAAAATTTCAGAAATTTGGGGAATTTTTTTTCAGACATTTGGTGTAAATGAAAACAACAGGAAGGTTAAGAAGCAAAATGCATCTCAACTGATGCTAAATGAATATTACTCTTGTTTCTTGTCTTCTCTTTCTTTATATTTGATCTTTTATGTTTTTCTTTCCATCTTCTGGCAGTGAAACACTTTGAAAACCTCTGTATCAGATAAAACGCTGCATAAATAACCTTACATTTGGGCTGTGATGTTTAATTTTTTCCACCAAGGGACTGAAAACTGACAGAAAAGACTTTGTTGCTCACATGCAGTGACCTCTGCAGTTGATTAACAGATTTAAAACAACAAACACACAGACGTTTTCACTGATCCTGGCTGATTAGGTTTATGTTCGAGATGAAAAGGGCCTTTTTGATCCCACAGCTCAGGTGTTTCTAATAACATCATCCATGGCTCTGCTGCAGTTAAGTGTCTCACTGAGTAACACGCCTTTTTCTGTTTAATCCGCTAATCTCACTGTGATCAAGGGATAATAGCCCTAATTAGAAAATCTATCAACACAAAGACAGCTGTGGGATTCAGATCTCTGACAGCCTGACAGGACAGCACCACTTCAGGACTCTGAAACAGCTGAGAGGAATGCATCATTTTCATTTTTTACATGTCAAAACATCTTGAAATTGGTCTAAAAAGCCTCCATCTGCAGACACTGCTGTCAAACAGTCCACAAAATTACATCCTGTGTTTTTTCCCCCCAAACACTTTTCCTTCACCTTGACGTTGTGAAGTCATGGAAAGACGTGAAGAAGAATCCATGAAGACACAGGAGAAGACAGCTGTGATGCTGAGAGTCCTTCCACTGGGCTGTTTAGTCATGTGATGGTTGTTGTTGCTGACATGATGCTTTCATTGTTACAGCTGCAAGAAACTGTAGGACAAAGACTCACACTTTTATCCATGTGATAATATAACTGCTGCAAGGGTTTTCTGATCATCAATGAGCCTTTCAGCACCATTAGCTAACACAATGTAGCATTAGAACACAGGAGTGATGGTTGCTGGAAATGTTCCTCTGTACCTCTATGGAGATATTCCATTAAAAATCAGCTGTTTACAGCTACAATAGTCATTTACCACATTAACTATGTCTACACTGGATTTATCATTCATTTAATGTGATCTTCATTGAGTAAAAACTGCCTTTCTTTCAAAAATAAGGACATTTCTAAGTGACCCCAAACCTTTTAACAGTAGTGCATCTAAAATATTACCAAATAATGACCTTTCAATGAGGTTTTGTGTTGGAGTTTGGTTTATTTTAAATTTAGACACCATTTTACCCCATATGTACATCTGTTATAGGTCTCCTTGATTATCAAACATCAGTATTGAATCAGGTCAACCCCTGTGTTTGTAAAAAGTAAATCATTGTTGCAATTTTTCAAAAACACAATTTACAATGATTACTGTTTAGTTTATATGTCAGATATATTCATTTAAAATGCATGATAGTGACTCTGATTCAGCTGCCTGACCCACTCGTCTTGTCAAACTCGCTCAAATCCTTACGTTTACCCACTTATTCTGCTTCTAATATCAACTTTGAGGACAAAATGTTCCCTTTCTGTCTAATATATCCAACCGACCAACAGTGTTCTTCACCCGTCAGTGCACAGTGGGCTGGGACCTGGAAATCTAGAAAATTTGACCCCCTCCAAATTGCTTTTATTTTTGTTTTTCTTATAGTAGAATAAAAATCCAGTTCAAAAAAATAAAAATAAAAAATCAAGTCAAACGGTCTATTCTTTAAAAAGTTCGGCCAGTTTGAATCTCAGGAAATGACACATTCCACAGGCGTAAAAACATTGATATTTGAGCTTTTCATTCTATTTCTTTTTGAGAAATTAATAATTTTTACCTGAGATTTTAACAATATTCAGGTTTACCTGCTCCAAATTTTCTTAATTGCTTAAATTTAGAAGATTTCTGCAAAGTTTGAAAAAAATATAGTAAATTTTCACTTTTTTTCTGAGACTATTTTCATGTACCACCCAGAATATTTTCACTTGCCATAAGCCAGATATGGGAAAGTATATATTTTCTGAAAGAATAGGATGTCAGGTGTTGAAAAATACAAGTGTCAGAAAATCTGGCTTACGGCAACTCTCACAGATCAGATTTTACTGAAGAAGGTCTAAGTTCCCCTGTGTGGGCGATTGATGTTAACACGTATGTATCCAAACTGTAAGTAGTACTTCTAATATACACAAACTTTGCAGTATAAAAAGACTTCTAGATGTCTAAGTGTAACAACTGCCTTCAAATTTTGAAAATGGTCGTTTAAGGCATCAATTTAGGGCAGATTTCATTAAAAATTCTTGAAATTTGGTAGATTTTTCCAGTTTAGACTTCATGTTTCACTGTTATGTTTTTTGTAAAGTAGTCATTTACTCTGCATAGAATTAGTTAATAAAACATTTGAAGGCAATATCATGTCTCGCCTTTCAAATTTACGTTTAATCACCAAATTCCATCGGTGGAACCCTACACTTATGTCTAGAAAAATCTCCCTGCAGCCTTAACTTTTCATATAATTTAAAGATATCTTTTTAGATGTATTCCCAAGTATATTGCGGATGAAATGAGCCCTCAGTCACTACCAGGGGATGATTTTTAGCCAAGATATTACATTTTTTCCAAAAAATAAGCCGAGCTGCCCACTGTGCAGTGGTCATGATGTCATGTCTGATCGGTGTATGTTCATATTTTATTTTATTTGTAAAATTGCATCTGTATTCTATATAATTTATTTTACTGTAAATCCTGACCAGGGACAAAGACTGCAAATTAGCTGAAGCTAGACGTCCTATATACATTCACATTTTCCCATTGTGGCAATGTTGTATGTATCGTCCCTGTTAAATAAACATTAATTAAATTAAATGTGATAAAAACCTCCATAGAGACTTTAATCTAAACATAGACAACAGATAAATAATAAAACAGAAAATAGCAATCTTTCTCTGAGTACAAGAAGAATGATTGTGAATCACATTATGTTACTGCTGAGCAATGATTCATGCTTCATGTATGTACGAACAATAAATAAACTCATTATCTGTAAAGAATACAAACACATCTGTGTTCATAGAAAACAATAATTCCTCACTGAAGCCTCCAGAATAGAGTCTGTAAGTGACTCCAGCCTCAGACTGAACTGAAGTTAATTATCGTTCCTGTTTTTCCGCTGGAAAACATTTCGGATCACTTGGATTTGGATGAGCTGCATATTTTGCCTCAAGCTTTAAAATTACTTCACGAACATCATTTCCTGACAAAAACAACCACATCTGTGAATAAACGGATAAAACCAACAAAGCAACATCAGATACTTGGAGTAATGAAGCTAAAAAAGTATTTCTCGTGCTCCTACGTTATTTAGTTTCAGCCGGACCGCTGTAATTCGTGTCTTTACATCATCTGTGATTCCAGACAGAACTGAGACCATCCGGCTGCCAAACACAGGAAATAAATCCCAAGTCTGAAATCAGGTTTGTCTGTCTGGCAGGTTAACTGAGATGGAAACCATCCAGTGGGAGGTTTCCAAACCGCAGCCAGAAAACTGCAGAAATCTGAGGAAAACAAAAACTTCATGTCAGAAATTCCTCACTAAGAAAAAACTTCATTATATTTGAAACTTGCCCTCACCGTGCACATTAGAGGCAGTGGAATTATAGCGCTGAGAGCTGGATTAACTTCATATTATGTGTAAAGGAAGCTCCATTTTCTGTGTTGGCTGATTAAAAGTCACATTTTTGTTCATAATACCAGTCATAATTAAACATATATTTGACTGCAGAGAAAGTAAAATTGCCACAAAGTCAGTGTATTCTGTCAGATTAATTAGAAGTCTATAATGTAATAGCTGCCTATAAGTACTGGGAAAATGTATTGCCTGTAGTGATATGTACTAATGTGTGAGCCGATTGGTACGCCAGTAACTGATATAAGGAAAAACATTTAGAATTATTTCATATTTGGGCATTTTAATCTGAGGACTGAAATGACATCTTAATCTGTATAAATGTAGTGGACTATAAAGGACATTATTTCCCTCAGAACTGCATTTTAAAACACATATATCTATAAAATACTTGACTAAATGTTCTGACTCCACCACTGAATTTGTTTTTCTCCAGTAAAGAGAGAAATATTGCATTGTGTCATATTAAATATTCACAAACCCCACTTTTTTCCCCGCTGGTTAAGGGTTTAAACGAATCAATTTTGTAATTTTGAGTCATCGCAAGTCAAAGAGAGGCCGAGTTTTATTTGTCTCTTTCCAAGAAACAATTTTAAGCAAGGCCCGACTGGTGTTTAAAGCTGAAGTCTCGAAGGACCATAAACTACCACCTAAATTCTAAAAGGGGGAGTCTGGAGAGTGTAAAGTACGACTCAGAAGTCTAAGCTTCAGTCAATTTTCGCCTGAAATTTCTCCTGAAGATGTACAGAAAGTAAATTGAATGCTGTTCTTGAACTGTTTGGAGTACAGGCATGGTTGGGGTCTCCTTTGAAAGCTGACAACCTGAATTTTCATCCAGTGCAGTCAGAATTACTCTAGGTGCTACTGGCACAGAGTTATTTATGTTGGAACACACTGAATTAGGATGACTTTTATTCTCGTCTAAATTTTTTCCCTAATAAAACACCTGAAAATTAGTGTGGCAGCACTGTGACAGCTTGAAAACACAAAAAGGCAACAGCCTGGGGTCTTACATAGTTCAGGACAAAATTTCAGAGCAATACTACAAGAAATGAGTGTTTCACACATGTTTTTGTACTAATATGCCCCGGCGCTGTCAATTTTGGACACCCTATGTACACCCTGGGCAAAAATGGTATATGTTCGTTTATCAGCCCTTTTTCACATTATTTTCACTCCAAAAACTCAAAGATTTGCTCTGAATTTATTGACTAAATGAGGTAAGTCTAGATCCATCAGTCTCGGCAACAGTTGGCTGTTTAGGCTTCGGAGGCAGCGATGAGTCACTTGATTGGTTGAAATGCGGTTGGAATCGAAAGCAGAGGGTTCAGTCGCCATTTTCAGTCCAAGACCGTGTGGATATCTGAATGCTTCATAAAATTATGGACAGAAATATAGTGAAAATGGAATGCGCAGCGCCACGTGGACGCGCACGGAGCCGAGCTATTTATGGATTATTTACTTATTTCTAGACATGTTTTGGACAAAATATGATACTTGATAGTATTGTCTGGATGCCTACTCTTGGATTATGGCCGTTTTTTGTGGATTATTTTCATCTTTGACCAGTAAAATAGCGTCCAAAGGTGAGGTCTGCCCTTTAAATGTTTTGTTGTTTGTTGGATAAATGTGTTTATATTACCCGCTGTGGTAATCACATCTGAAAGTGGTTTATACCGGTGGATTCATGAGAATCTAAGCTTTCCATGGATGTATAGTGTTTCTATCATCGCGTTTGCAGCTAAAATGCTTTTGCAGATAAACTTCAGCGGGCTCGTATTCGGGCCCTTACAGCGTAAGGGAAGGACTATAAACTACCAAGTCTGGCAGGACTATAAATAAACACCTAAATTTTAAGAGGAAGAGTCTGCAAGGACTATAAAGTATGACTCAGAAGTGTGGAAGGACTATAAACCACCACAAACAGCACTGTCTGAAATTGTTGAGGACTGAGACAATAAAACAACGGGATCTTCTGAGAGTAAACTCACTGCGGATGCCAAAATACACGAATAAAATCAATTCAAAATCAACACAACATCTTAAAACGTGGAAAAATGAATATAGATTCAATGGTAAATTAACGTGGACGTTTGCAGGAAACAGAAAAACACAGAGATAAAAGAAGTATTAGCTCTAGAAGATGTACGACTAATTAAAGAAACTCTGCTTTGGCTTTGGTGACTGTGTGTCTTTCAGAAAACTTCTCTGACAATATATAGGTTATGTTTTTACCTTTACAAATAATCAACACTTGATTTAATATTTTCTTGCTTTTCAAAGTATAAAAACGTTGTTGTTTAAAAAAAAAAAAAAACATTCCAGAGTAACATCTAAGAAACGTTCATTCATGCAGTGGAAAAAAGGAATTTGCTTCCCTCTAGTGGCGGAATCAATAATCAATAACAACTCATTTAATTCCACAGTGGCTCTGTCACAATGAACTCCTGTTTTTAAACATTTTGTTCAGTGTGTGTGAAAATATTTTTAATGCCATTAAAAGATACCAACGTTTCCAAAGACATTGGATGAGATATGTTCGGTCTGTTTTGTGCCTCATTGTCGTTGCTGCCTATTTATTTTGTAAATAAATCCACTTTATTTTGTAAATAAATCCACTTTATTTTGTAAATAAATACTTAAATACAGATGTCTTTTAAACATTTGCTTTCCTCTCTTGTCAGCACACAACGCGAAAACTACCAAAAATTAAAAGCACATACAGCAAAGGTTTCAAAGCAGTTGTTTTTAAAAGTGTGTGTAATTAGACAGACCCAATGAGCTCGCTCTCAAGCTAGTTCCAGTTGATAGACGGGTCCATATATGTTAACTGGCAACAACAAACGCATCAAACCGTCCACAAAAACGGACCTGGACAAATAATTAACACAAATGTGAGACAGATAAAAGTTAAAAAGTCACAAATTACCGTGTGAGCCTCTTTGACGGAGCAGAATGAGGTTTTTTAAGGACTGTTTTTCCTCTGTAGCATTGTTAGCTTCCTCCCCTTTAGCCGTATAGTTTGACCCATAATTCCACAGGTGAGCTCATTAACTAACCTGTGGTCATGTGACCTGCTGTAGTCTTCATCAAAATAAACATTTTAATAAAGAGCATTGCATTAACCAAACATTATTTGTTGTGGTGTGGTGGTGTATTTTTAAGGTTACCTACTATATTTAATCAATTTAAATGTCTGTTTGATTTCAGACTGTAGTGAAACCATGACAGAAAGTGCATCCTGTATTCAGTCTGTGTCACTCTGCAGATGTTTAGCTTCTCTTTGTGACCATTTTGTGCCTTTGTTAACACTTTATGTAACTTTACGGTCATTTTATGTCTCTTGGTGGTTATTCAACGTGTCTTTGTTGTCGTTTTACGTATCTATGATCATTTTCTGTCTCATTGTGGACATTTTAAAGGCATTAATGATAATTTTGCACCTCTAAGTGGTCATTTTATGTCCATTTATGATCATATTATGTCTGAGGCCATTTTATGTCTCTTTGATTATTTTATGTTTTTTGTGGACATTTTATGTCCCTTTATGATGATTATTTATCTCTTGATGATAACTTTGCATGTCTTTGTGGTTATTTTATATCTTTGTTGTTACTTTATGTCTCTTCATGGACATTCTGTGACCCTTTTTTATGTCCCTTTGAGGGTTTTTTGTGTATCTGTGATTATTTTATGTCTTTTTGTGGCCATTTTATGTCTGTTTCTGATAATTTTACATCTCTTTGTGCTTATTGAATATGTCTTTGTTGTCATATTATGTCTCTTTGTGGTCAGTTTATGGTTCTTTGGGGTTGTATGTCCTGTTACAGTCATTTCACTTCTCTTTGTGGTCATTTTATGTCTTTTCATTATACTTTCATGTCTTTTGTTGGTAATTTTATTGCCTCTGTGATCATTGTACATGTCTTTCTAGTTATTTTACCTGTCCTTCTTGTCATTTTATGTCTCTTCATGGACATTCTGAGTCCCTTTATGATCATTGTATGTCAGTTTGTACGTCTCTGTGGTTATTTAATGTCTTTTTGTGGATATTTTATGTGCCTTTATACACATTTGTTGTCATTTTATGATTCTTTTTGGTAGTGCGTACCTTTGTAGAAATTTTGCGCACCCTTGTGGTCATTTTATGTTTCTTGGTGGATATTTTACATCTCTTTATGGTTGTATTTCATGTCTTTGTGGTCACTTTATATCTCTTCATGATCATTATGCATCTCTTTGCAGTTATTCTAATTATTCTGATCTCATTTGATGTCTTTTTGAGCTATTGTTTTTTGGTTTTGTACATCTCCTTGTTGTCATTTTCTGTCACTTAGTGGTCTTTCTATGTTTCTTTGTGGTTGTTTTGTGTTTCTTTTGGGTTGTATCGAACGTTGTGGTCAATTTATCATCTCTTTGTGGGTATTTTATGTCTCTTTATGGTCATTTTATTTCTCTTTGCTGTCCTTTTATATCCTTTTTGATCATTTCAAATCCCTTAGGGGTCGTTTTATTTTTCTTTCAGGTTTGTTTTGCTTGTCTCTGATGTTGTTTTGAGTCTCTTAGTGGCATTATTATGAGAACATACCTGGATTTTAAACTGTCGTGTGTATTTTGTAATTAAACTGATTACATCTCAGTGTGTGTTCACAGACTTTGATTGTGTTGCTGAAGCAGACGGAGCCATATGTTATGACTACTTTGCATTTATTCCAGATTAATAATAGATTAAACGGTGAAGTGGCTGCTGCTGCTGCCTGTAGTTAAGATGAGCTTCATTAAGCAGGACGCCTGGTGCTGCTTCTGTACGGCAGCTTGTTTGACACTAATGGACTGAAGCAGGGAGTTAATGTTTGGTTCTGGGAGGAGGAAAAGACGAATGTTTCCGAGACTAGGGAGGGAAATAACGCCGTTACTGGCAGTTACCGCTTATCATCAGCCTGCACATTATTTATCACACACCAGTTAGATGGACAAGGCACGCCTCCCTCCTGACAGCCGGTGGCATTTATTTTATGTCTGGATGACTAAAGCTCCACCTCAGTGAATATTTGTCATTATTTTCTGTTCATATTAGGCTTTATTTTACTTGGAAAAGGTTGCCGGCTCCATTGTTCCACTGATCCTTCAGCACATCATGCTAGGAAGTCTCATACTCTGGAAAACTTTCAGCCAGAGTTCAACTTTTAAACATCCTAAAGATGCTCCTTGTCTTTGCTTCCACCTTGTGGAGAAGCTCTGCACAGCCTCAGACTGAACTCTACTGTGGGTCTGATGGCACAAATGAATGATCGCTCCACTGGTTTCTTATTAGTTTGAAATGGTTTATTCTGTTTAAAATCAACGTTTAAGATATGTGAGAAATGGCTGCATTATTACGGCATCGATCCACTTCAACACGCTGATGAATCTGTGCTCAGAGGAAGAAGAAAAATGCTCGATGTCACACGTGTGATGAGGAACAATCTGATTTTTGAACATGAAGCTACAGTTTTATAGTCTTATTTTAATATTCAGTTACTTTGTTGGTTCTAGTCTGCACACATATGGGCTCATATGTTTGGTGGAGATTCTTTTATGAATTAAGAATCAGTAATATGTTGGATGTTGTTCAAAGGTGGAGTCAACAGATCTCCATTCCAGAATCTGGATTTTAGGGATTTTTATTCCACTTGGTTGATTTGTAAAACTTTCAACAAGAAGGCACCTTTTCTATTAAAGTCTCAAATGATGCAATTTTTTTTTGTTGTTATTGAGAAAAAACCCACTGAGGAAACAGGTTATAAGGTTTTTATACATTAAATCGGCTCACGGGCCAAAAGTGGTCCTCCAGAGGGTCCAATCCGGTCCTCAAAGTGGAAAAATTACAGAGAAGACATTAACTGCAGATTGTAAATTAGTAAAACTATAAATTTAAAATCATTTCTAGACCATGACAAGTTGTTTTAATCAAACTAATAATCATTCTCAGTGGTGAAAGTGTGTGTGTGTGTGTGTGTGTGTGTTCAGGTGCTGGCTATACTTGCGATAGCTATATATATATAGCTATCGCGCGATTTCAGAACGAGATTTGCTTTCTAGCGTCCTGAGATTTGGATACAGACCACAACAAAGAGCGATCGCCAGGTAATGTGGAGGTTTTCGTTCACTTCTCATCTCTAGTATGTTGTGGGACACTCGTTGAGACTATCCGAGCCGGTCAGTGTGGGAAAAAAAGCATGTTCGGGCGGACTTTGACGCGGGGGGGCAAGTTGCCCCATACTTTTTGCTAGCTGAGCTGCGAAGCTGCCTGCCTGGCTAAATACTGGAGCTATGTCGAAAATTCATTTCTCCATCACTCACATGTATGAAATGACATATGGAAACAGACCCCAGGTTGAAAAAAACGAAGTTCCCCTTTAAATGTACAGCACTTTGTGCGACATTCTTCAGATAAAAAGTGCTCTATGAATAAAGTTTGATTTGACTTGATTTGATTTAAAGTAAAATACTAGATTGTTCATTGTTCTTTTGTTGTTTTGTGTCTCGTTTTTGGAATATTTTGTCTTGTTTGTTGTCTGACTTTTGTTGTTTTTGTCATTTTGTTTCTCGTTTTTGTCTTATTTTTGTAATTTTGTGTTTTGCTTTATTTGCTGTTTTTTCATTTTGTGTTTTTTTTCTCACTTGCATTTGTCCATTTTTTTCTCTTTTTGTTTTGTTTTGTGTCGTTTGTCTATTTTTTTGTCCCATACTGGGTTAAATCTGCATTATTTTTGCTCTCATTTGGTGAGTATTTGGACGAATGGATTATCTGCATGCCGTTTTGCGACATACAGAATAAAGACTCCATGAGTTGCCCATAATTCACAGCTCAAGGCTTCGATGTATGAGGGGGTTTCAGGGTGATAAGTGAGCACAGATGGCACGTTTTCAGACACTACAGGCAAAGACATTGTTTCATACACAAGACAAACCGGACATTTGGAGATGTTTGCTTCCATAACGTCTGCTTTCAGTTTAATGGAAATAAAACATCCAAAATGCACATTTAGGTGTTTATCTGAATACATTTTAGCTGTTTTTGTCATCAGATTTAAATTATATGACATATTTTTATATGCTGTTTTCTCAAAATGATTTTTTTCTCAGACTCTGAGAACTCCGATAGATAGAGATGGATAGATGGATGGATGGATAGATAGATAGATGACTATTAGATCAATATTTAGACTACTGTGCTGTTGTTCAGCAGGTTTGTGGGTTGTAAAATGCTGCTAGTACAAATAATTTCCTTGTTAGGATCAATAAAGTTTACATTCTATTCTATTCTATTCTAGATAGATAGATACTAAAAGCAAATATCAAATTTAAATTTTTATTTCTCCAGAAAAAAGTAAAATAATCATGCACTTAGTATAAACTGACAGGTTCATTTAAATCTGTATGGATCCACTGAGTAAATTAAGGCAAATTATGGCATTTTCCCACTAAAATAATACCTAATTTGCATATTCAGACATGAAATTTGATAAAAACTTGTCACTGGACAGCCATCAGGTCCTGACAGTGAACTGGGTCAGTTCCAGTTAAACATTTCCCTCCAGTTCCCTCACAGCTTCTCCTCCGGTGTCAAACATTACTCTGCTACTATTTCATGTAAACTTAAGTTAACAAACAACCAAACTTCGACAACAAAACCCCACCCAGGCTGAACGGGGCGGACTCATTGGTCCGTGCGTCTGTAAATCGGTTCCCTCTCCGCGCGCCGCCTCCTATTGGCCGCCGGTGACGACAATCGCGCGCGCAGCTCCCGCCCACCGAGCGGATCAAGTTTGAATGAACAGCAGCAGTCTGCTCCGGAGCTGCCACTTGCATTTGCAGTAATTATTAAAAAGTGAGTATCGTGTCGCAGGGCGCGCACATCCACGATGGACATGAAGAAGCGGATTCACCTGGAGTTGCGGAACCGCACTCCGTCAGACGTAAGTTGGACCCGCTCTGCTCTGCGCCTCCCGCCGCTCCGCTCTCCGTTAATGGAGAATTATTTCGTGTGATGATCTCGGATACAAAGTTTCCTCCTGAAGTTAAAAGAGGAGCGGCCGTGGGGTCACATTGTTGCTCCGCCGTCGTGTTTCCAGCCGGCAGGTGCTGCGGCTCCAACTTTTCCGCGGCTCCTGCTTCACGTCTGAGGATGAGCAGTTTGAAAATGCAGCCGAGCTTTCATAAAAACACACAAACAACCGGACCAGGAGCCATATTTGGAACTTTTGCACGTTTAAAGCCCCTCGGTGTTGTTGTTATTGTTGTGTGCGCGCCGCTACTCTGCAGCTTTGGGGCTTTTTTACGCTTAGCTCTTGGCGCGGTTCGGGATGCGGATCCTCAAAGTCAGGAATTAGCAGCGATGCGTAAAGGAGCACCGGCCCGGTTCGAGCTGCACGCTGCGCCCCGATGGTTCGCTCGGAAAGTGACCGGTTTGGAGCGGTGTGTCGGTTCGTTCAGACGAGCCCCGGCAGCCCCTCCAAGACCCGGAGCCTCAGTGCGCACCGGGGAGAAAGCACCGGAGAGCACCGGGATGGAGGAGAACGAGGAGGTGGAGGGAGGGAGAGGGAGGGAGGCGAAAACACGCAGACATTGGACGCAAACACGCCCGTTATCCGGTCGTTTTTCATCAGGAGGGTCTGGTGAAAACAAACCGCCGCGCTGTTGCTCCAGTTTTCCAGAACTAGGACAAGCCGCCATTTTACCGAGAAACAAAGGCAACCCACCGAAAGCCCTTTTCTACTCGACACCGAGCGGCGACTCTCGGTTACCTCCGCGGTGACAGAAGCCTACAGGCGCCACCGAGTCCAACCGGAGGGAACCGTTTGGCATCACCGACAATGAAACGTTTGCCTGGCAGCGATGTGCGCGGCTTTAGCGGCCCCTCCTACTCACGGATGACCCCGTGCACGACTCGTAGCCGCTCACTGCGCCGCGCAACACCCTCAGCCTCCCGTTACCGCGGAGAAAAACACCCTCAGCCTCCCGTTACCGCGGAGAAAAACACCCTCAGCCTCCCGTTACCGCGGAGAGATTCTTTAAAAAGCGGCCAAATGTGGTGAAATTACGCAGCGGATGGAGCATCGCGATATCTGCGGCCGGTTAAACGCGGCTCGGTACCGACGGAAGGTGTTTTGTTTATTCTAGTCCCGCTGCTCGCCGCTGATTGGCTGAGTCACGTCCGAGGCCGAGGTGAAAGATCCGATCAGTGCACACCTGTGACCGCAGAACAGCGTCAGTATCAGTGCGCAGAGCGTTCAGGTGCTGCGTCAGAAGGTGACCGCTTCTCCTGTGACCTGAGATATGATTATTAATATATTATAACACCTCTGCTCTGATTAATGGCTTTAAAGGACCAGTGAGTCATTAAATGTAGTTTTCTACCTGTTTTAAAGTGGTACCAGCTGTTACTGATGTGATTTCATTTAATTGTTTTTATAGATTATAGGTCATAGGTCATCGTAGAATATTTTCTTTCTGTATTTTGAATTTCAGATTTCATTTTTTTATCATCTAATTTATTACAAATAGGACACAATGTTACCACATTACATTATATATTGTTATTATTATTATTATTGTACATCATTACCTTTTTAGCACTGTATTAACACAAGCTAATATCTTGTATGTCCCTATATAACCCACCTTCGCAACGAAATACATCAGTTTTATTTTTTTAAATATTATTTTCTATTATGTCTATCTATCATCTATATATATATGTATATGTATGTATGTATATATATATATATATATATATATATAAATCAAAAAATTATTTTCTCTTTTTTTTAAACTCACTGATTATGGGCCGACAAGTTTAAACTTCACTGACTTTGCTGTCATAATGGTAGAATTTCATGCATAAGTAAAAAGTTTGTATTGATTGAAATGACTTCTGAAGTTCAATTTAAAACTGATGAGCCTAGTAGAAAAGTTTTAGCTTTCCTGTAACTTTTTTTTTAATCATAATAATGTAATTTTATGCATAAAAAACAAGTCTGTATTGATTGAAGCGACTTCTGAAGTTTGATTCCCCTCCAGGAGCTTCTGCCAGTGTTGACCTATTTATATATATTTTTAAAGAAAAACATAAAATAGCCTTACAGCAGCTTACTTAGATTTTAATTTCAGCATTATACCGTACTTATATCTGATCACTTTTCTATTAGGAGCTGCATTTATTCCCTATTAACAGTTTCCTTTGGGATGAATAAAGTTCCATCTTAGCAAATCTTACCTTTGATAAAATGCAGAAATTATTTAGAATTCTTGAGTTTGATTGTTGACAATTAGTTTAGAATTGATGGACCAAGGACAGAAGTTCTGACTGTAGTTTAACTTTATCATCACTGATATTTAAATTCCACTTTTCTCAGTAGTAGTTTGGTTAATCTTTATTTTATATAATGTTGTAGCATCTTAATCTCTCCACTCCGGTAAGTTTACACAGTAAATAATATTGTAGGGTTTTAATTTAATATTTGAACTTGCTAATTTCTCCACTTTGGTGCTGCTGCTTTGGATGTGCAGTGACTTTAATATTGACATTTCGCATTTGTTTTAACTTTATCTTAATGGTTATTCTGCTGCCATCTGGATATCCTGTTTTCAGTTTGTCTTTAAAAGTATTTAGTTAACACCTTATGTATAGAAATCCAACCTTAAATCATGTTAATTACCAGGATATTAGATGAACCAGACAGTAATACCGTATTACCTAATTTAATCCTAATTTCCGTGCTTAATTTCTGTATAAACTGCAAACAAAAAGTCAGAATTATTCAGTTACAAGAAAAAAAAAATCACAAAAAACTGTTTTGCTCCAAACAGACCCAAAGTTTTGTGTATTTGCTCGTCATGTCTGTTAGATCCTGATAAAAGCAGCTGCAGATGTTCTGTAAACTGGCCGTTACAGCTTCAGTTTTTGGCAGAAAAACACTTTTTGGCACGAAACTGGAATTACTGTGTTGACTGTAAAACATGGCACCAACTGGACGATACGCAACAAACTGATACTGAGATGATTCTAACAGATATTTAAAGTTTTCTTTTCCACTGAAAACAATCAAACATTTCTGAAGCTTTTCCCTGATGTGTGGAGAATCTAATTTTAGTCCGGTAACGGTACGCTGAGACACATTCAACCTGCATTTGTGACGTTTGCAGCTCCTGCAGTGTGGACGTTAAACGTGGCCGTGCATTGATGATATTTCTATTAATTGTTCAGCTGTAGCACCAACACACAACATTTTATTGCCCTTTTAGAGAGGACAACATCTTCTATTCTGTCTTTTTTTATTATTATTCAGGGGAGCTTTTAAGCAGTCTGTGAATCCTATCAGCAAAACAACACAATAAAAGTGTTTCTTTACAGTTTAGCCTGCTTAATATGATATTGTTATTTCATAGAAATATCAAAAATAAAAGTGATTTATATTTTTAAATATAGGGGTGTCACATATTGGACTGTTAGTCGTGTAGTTGACACATGCAGCGGTGTTAAAATGACGTCTTTAGTCAACTTGGGCTGTTAAGCAGTTTAGTATTGGATCATATTTATAATTTTTCTGAAAAATCTTCAGCAGTCAAATGATTGCAGCGTGGTAGCTGTCCAATATCTTCCTCTGAGTGGGAGAGAAAAGTGCTGAACATTTCCACTTTTCCTGTCAATACGGTTTTAAGGTTAAATTAAATCATCTTACATCGACTTTTTTTTTCTTCCAGAAATGAACACTTTATTTAACTCTAAAAATAAGAAACCTCGACGGGAAAAGTAGCTGAACGGAGCTTCTCAAAAAGCTGAAACCAAATAGGTTTATTGTGTCAAACAGTTCTGAACATTTCTGCAGTGGATTTATTCTGAAGTCATCTTCAGCTAGAGGACGTCAGACATGACCACAAAACTGCTTCTATCCAGACAGGTTTTACATCTTTCCCTTCCTGTGTTTGACTTTTTTATGTTGATAAATGCTGATCAGTTCTGTCGGTTCGTTCTGCAGGTCAAAGAACTTGTGCTAGACAACTGTCGCTCGAACGAAGGGAAGATCGAGGGTCTGACGGACGAGTTTGAGGAGTTGGAGTTTCTAAGCACAATCAACGTCGGTCTGACGACGGTTGCCCACTTGCCGAAGCTAAATAAACTCAAAAAGGTGGGCGTCTTTTCTTCCATACGCAACAATTCCATATTCTTTATTGGGGTTTTTGCACATTTTTATTTGTTTAATTCATCCACAGCTTGAACTCAGCGATAACCGGATCTCAGGAGGGTTGGAAGTTCTGGCGGATAAATGCCCCAACCTCACACACCTCAACCTCAGCGGCAACAAGATTAAAGACCTCAGCACAATAGGACCGCTGGTACGTAGCAGCCCACAGTACGTTTTAAAAGGACAAACCTGAGTAGCAGATTTGTTGATCAAACCTGGATTTGTCTCCCGACAGAAAGAACTGGGGACCCTGAAGAGCTTAGATCTGTTCAACTGTGAAGTGACGAACCTGAACGAATACAGAGACAACGTGTTCAAGCTTTTACCCCAGCTCACGTACCTGGACGGCTACGACAAAGACGACAAAGAGGCGCCGGATTCAGACGCCGAGGTTTACGCCGAGGGTCTGGATGATGACGAGGACGATGAAGACGGTAGGTCTGGAGGAGCCTCGTCTGTCCAGCACAGGGGTGTTGAAACCATAATAACCTATAAATAACCACAACTCCAAATGTTTTCCTTGTTTTAGTGCAAAAAGTAGAGCCTAGAAATGTTCAACTTTAAGCAATTATCTTTTTACAAAACAACATAAACCACCTGAAATTTCTTAAGAAAAATAAGTTCAATTTCAGCAACATTATGCCTCACTTTATCATTCACATAAATATATGACAAAAACAAGACACGAAACGACAAAAAAAGAGACAAAAGACATGAAACAAAAAGACAAAAATTAGACAAAAAAGTTGCAAAGCGACAAAAAATGGACAAACGAAAAAACGAGACAAAAAATGACACAAATATCACAACCAACAACAAAAACGACAAAACCGAGAAACAAAATGGCAAAAAAAATAGACACAAACGAGACAAAAAACCCCCGATACAAACGATGCACAAAACAACGAATGAAGAAAACACAAAATATTACAAAAATAAGACCAAAAACACGATCGAGACAAAAAGGCAACACAAAGCAGCAGAAATGAGAAACAAAACGACAAAATATTACAAACGTGAGACAAAGCGATAAAAAAACGGACGAGCCAGACAAAAACGAGACAAAAACAACCCATAAAGCGAAACACAAAACGACAAAAAAATTAGACAAACGACACGAAACAAAACAACGAAAAGACAAAAAAATGGACAAACGAAAAAGCAAGAGAAAAAAATTACACAATTGACACAAACAAGATCAAAAACAACAAAAGCCAGACACAAAACGGCAAAAACAATAGACACAAACGAGACAAAAAAAACACAAAACGAATAAAGCAAAACACAAAATATTACAAAAATGAGACAAAAAAACACAATCGAGACAAAAAGGCAACACAAAAAGGGAAAAATAAGAAACAAAATGACAAACACATGAGACAGACGACAAACTTCAGGCCAAAAAACTAAACAAAATATTACAAAAGTGAGACACAAAGAGACAAAAACGAAAACAAAATGACCAAAAAATTTGACAAATGACACAAACGAGACAAAAAATTACAAAAGTGAGAAACTAAACTACAAAAAATGGACAAACAACTCAAGCCAGACAAAACACAACATGACAAAAACAAGAATCAAAATCAGACAAAAAAAGGCCAAAAAAACAACAAAAACAAGACAAAATATTACAAAAATGAGACACAAAATGACAAAAGAACAATCTAGTATTTTACTTTCTGATCCAAACAACTTGTCATGGTCTAGAAATGATTTTAAATTTACAGTTTTACTAATTTACAATCTGCAGTTAATGTCTTCTCTGTAATTATCCCACTTTGAGGGCCGGATTGGACCCTCTGGAGGACCACTTTTGGACCACGGGCCTCATGTTTGACACCCCTGGTCTAGCATCTGCTTTTAAGGTTACACGTTTGAACTGATGATGAACCGGTTTTTCTCAGATGTAGACGAGGAGGACTACGACGAAGACGCAGCACCGGGAGACGAGGAAGAGGAGGAAGGAGAGGAGGATGAAGAGGAGAATGAGGAGGAGGAAGAGGAGGATCTCAGCGGAGAGGTGGGACGAGAAAAGATTAGAGTTGTGTTGTGTAATCGTGGAACAGAACATAAGTTCATTTTGTCTTTCTAATGAAGGAGGAAGAGGAGGAAGACTTGAATGACAGAGAGGTCGACGATGAGGACGATGAAGGTGAGCAGAAAGCGTCATTTATCGTTTTATTTGCAGTTTTTAGACAACAAAATCTGCAGAAATGTCGTATTACTCACCAAAATACATCGTCTGTATCCCTGAGGGCTCATTATACGCTGAATATTTTAATTTTACCGTGTTTATATGCAGGTTTGTGTGCATTTTTTCTTTGCATGTTTCCACCAAAAAGCGGAAAACCAGCTGCAGAATTTTTACTGTGGTTCATATAAACACATATCCTGGGTGTGTGTGTGTTAGCGTGCACGATGCAAACAAAACTGAAGAAAAATAAAAGGTTTCAGAGGAAAGCTATTCCCGCACCAACAGGAAATGATCCACGACTGCCAATTAAACTTTTTCCAAAATTTCTGTCATTACTTTTGGCCTTCTGAAGTGAGTCCTGGACCGTTTCCACCGTTAGCTGTAATGTTTTCCAGCTGCAGCTTCCTTTTTCTGTGCTTTCAGATTGCCGTAAAGGTGGTTTTCTGAACACACAAACACTTAAAACCTGCTTAAACTGATTCTGAACATCCCAATAGTCCACGTGAACTTGTCTGTTAATGTGAAATTAGTGTGTTTTTGGAGCCAGTTAGCATTTGTTTGCTTGATTCTGGTGTTTTTCTCTCTAAAAAGGCTAAAGGCTTCTTACTGGTTTTAACAGACGACATCACATCTCCTCTATTCTGGCTTCTCTTCATGGCTCCCTGTTCATTTTAGAATAGATTTTAAGGTTTTACTGATCACTTTTTAAGCTCTCCAGGTGTATTTAGACATGTTAACCCCGTACGTCCTTACAGCAGCCTTAGATCTTCAGGAACGACTTACCTGAGGAGACCAGACTCACCCAATCAGTAACTTCTTTAAAGTCACTTCTAAAAACCCACTTTTATAGACTCAAGTAAAGTTCTCTTTTATCACTCTCTGTCTTTTTATCCCTTTAAAATGTTCACTGCTTGTAGTCCCTCTTTCTAACCTCCTGATCTTCATGTATTTCTATCTTTTATTTTCTCTTCAGCTTCTCTCTTAACCTCTTTGTGTGATGTCGTCCTTTTAACCAGCTTTAACTTCGCTATCCATTCTGGACATTTTAGCTTTTTTTATGTGCTACCTGTCAAAGCACTTCTAAAAGGTGCTATATAAATAAAGTTGTTATAATAATGATAATTATTATTATTATTGTCTACTTTTTCATTTTATGTTGTTTTTGTTATTTTGTGTTTCATTTTTGTCATTTTGTCTGATTTTTGTGTCTTGTTTTTGTCATTTTGTCTCATTTGTGTCTCGTTTTTCTGTCAGATTTTTGTGTCTAATTTTTGTGATCTTGTCTCATTTGTCATGTTGTGTCTCATTAATATCATTTTGTGTTTCATTTTTGTCATTTTATGTCTAGTTTTTGCCATTTTGTCTGATTTGTGTCTGGTTTTTGTCATTTTGTGTCTAGTTTTGTCATTCTGTGTCTGTTTTTTCTATTTTTTTGTCTCATTTTTGTCATTTTGTCTCATTTTTGTCATTTTGTGTCTGGTTTTTGTCATCTTGTCTCATTTTTGTCATTTTGTCTCATTTTTGTCATTTTGTGTCTGTTTTTTTTTCTTCTCATTTTCGTGTCTCATTTTTGTCATTCTGTGTCTCATTTTTGTTGTTTTGTGTCTCATTGTTGTGTGTGGTTCTTGTCATTTTGTCTCATTTTTGTGTCTGGTTTTTGTCATTTTGTGTCTCGTTTTTCCCCATTTTTTTGTCTCGTTTTTCTCATTTTTTGTCTCGTTTTTGTCATTTCGTGTCCCATTTTTGCCACGCAGCAGCTCGTTTTCTTACTGTTTTAACAGATGACATCACATCTCCAGTATTGTGGCTTCTCGATGTCTATCTTTTATTTTCTCTTCAGCTTCTCTCTTTACCTCCTCGTGTGATGTCGTCCTTTTAACCAGCGTTTAATCAGCGATCCATTCTGGACAGTTTTGTCTTTTTTATGTTCTTCCTGTGAATGTTCTTCTTGAAGGTGCCATACTAATAAAGTTATTATTTTTAACGTGACTCTTTATGTTCCAGAAGAGGAGCGAGGTCAGAAGAGGAAAAGGGAACTGGATGAAGAAGGGGAGGATGATGAAGACGATTGAGAAGCCTCTTTAAGCTAATTCGTGAACTGTTTTAAACTCGTATCTCCCCGTCACTTCCCAACAGCCCCATGTACTCCCCCCCCCCAGTTTCATATTGCAGTAGGAGTGCTTTTTGTTATCGGCCAGTCAGGTAGATGGGGTTGTCTGGAGGAAAGAAAAACTACAAAAAAAAAGGATAAATTTCTGTACCTTTGATGCTCCCGTGTTCTAGTCTTTTCTGTCCACTTTTACCGGCTTCGTGGACACCAGTTTTGTAAAATGGAATAATAGCAAACCTTTTTGAGAAATGTTTCTGTTTTCTCACTGTTTGTGTAAAACCAGTTTTTGATGTATTTTAAGACCTCCCCTTGAAAAGAAAAAGAGAAAAATCAAACAAAAAGAGTGCATGTCTAATACATTCTAAAGTCAACTACTGGATTCATGTACGGCTGTCCTCTACTCGTCTTGAACTCGTTTTTTTTTTTTTTTGCATCGTACTTTTTCTTAATCATGATTTTTTTTAAGTTATGTGTTCGTAGTGTCACCAGTATGCCAATACTCTGCTGTCCTGGTGTGAATCTTGTGTCCGAACATGCACAGTGTGATATTTTTAAATCATAGCAAACAAATGTCTGCCCTTGTCAAAGCTGCTCCTCCTCCTCCAGCCCTCAGCTTTGATAGTTCGGAAATTACGTGTTCTTGTAAATAATGACCAAATCTATTTTTTTGTATTCTCTTTGATGACGGCAGACATTGAACAGACAACTGAGGTGAAACTATGAATTGTAATAAGATATTAAATATGTATGCTGCTTTATCTAAAAGAAAAACAAACTTACGCAGTGTGAAATTTCTTGAATTTGAACATGACTTTGTATGCATCAACTTTCCATAGAGAGAACGCCATCGTTGCTTTTCCCGTGTTCTTTTTGTCCGTGACGCATCAGGTGGAGACGTTTGGATCCGTGGTGGTGGTCGTGCAGGGAAGTGCTCGATATAAATGGAGGTTACAACTTCATGTGCATTGAAAATTTATTGTTTCAAAGTGTAAACTCTGGAAAACGGTCATTTATTTGAACGTTGTTTTCTCAAGTTATACGCAGCGGTCAGATTGGCCTACCTCAGTGATTCTTCACTCTATGTTAATTCCACTGTCATCAGCCAAATTCTGTTTCTTTTTGTTTCTTCTCCCTCCCATTCACTTCAATAAATCCCTTTTATATATGTGTTTGAAGTTTGTGGTCCTTGTACAGCAACACGGTTCAGTCAAAAGGATGAAATGTGTACAGCAGGGGTGTCAAACATGAGGCCCGTGGGCCAAAAGCGATCCTCCAGAGGATCCAATCCGGCCCTCAAAGTGGAAAAATTACAGAGAAGATATTAACTGCAGATTGTAAATGAGTAAAACTATAAATTTAAAATCATTTCTAGACCATGACAAGTTGTTTGGATCATAAAGTAAAATACGAGGTTGTTCGTTTGTCATTTTGTGTCTGGTTTTTGTCATTTTGTGTCTAGTTTTGTCATTTTATGTCTCGTTTTTCTAATTTTTTTTCTCATTTTTGTCATTTTGTCTCTCATTTTTCTCATTTTTAGTCTCATTTTTGTCATTTTGTTGTTTTGTGTCTTGTTTTTCTCATTTTGTGTCTTGTTTTTGTCATTTTGTGTCTCATTTTTCTAATTTTGTCTCATTTTTGTCATTTTGTTGTTTTGTGTCTCGTTTTTCTCATTTTGTGTCTTGTTTTTGTCATTTTGTGTCTCATTTTTCTAATTTTGTCTCATTTTTGTCATTTCGTGTCTCATTTTCTCATTTTTTTTTCTCATTTTTGTCATTTCGGGTCCCATTTTTGCCACGCAGCAGCTCGGCTATATCTGTCTCTTATTTTTGTCTTTTCTTGTCTGACTGTTGCTTGTCTCTTGTTTTTGTCATTTTCTGTTTCTCATTTTTGTCATTTTGTTTCCTTTTTGGTTCGTTTGCATCATTTGTCTTTTATGTCGTTTTTTTGGCTCGTTTTTGTAATATTTTGTCAAGTTTTTGTTGTTTTTTTTGTCTGACTTTTGTCATTGTGATCATAAAGTAAAATTCCAGGTGACTAAATGTTGTGTTTCTTTGTAGACACTCTGTGATCTGGAAGTTGTAATGTGGAAATGATAAACTGAGGCTGAATGTTGATGAAATTGAACTTATTTTTCTTCAGAAATTTCAGGTTGTTGATGATGTTTTGTAAACATTTTCAGAGCACACTCTTTTTGCTCTAAAACAAAGGGAAAGGTGTGGAGTTGTGGTTATTTATAGATTGTTATGCTGTGATTTTACTGGAGATTAAACTGGGCTGAATGTGGAACCTGGACTAAATAGTTTGACACCCCTGATGTACAGAATTCCAGGTTTCGATTATTCATTTCGATGACGCATTTTCACAAGACTTGAGACGTAAACTCTTAGCTTAGAATACAAATTGAAGCCAGGTTTTACTCAAATTCCCAAAAATTCCAGTTCAACACTATCAAACTTTGAGGTTCTGCCAGTTTTTCAAAGTCAAAATGCCGTTTAGCAGCTGTACAAAAAGACACTTTAAAAGCACATTTCTGCCTTGTTATCCTACCTTCTCAAACGAGAACAGCTAAGTGGTTGATTTTAGTCCTCGGTTCATCTAAATGAGAAGCCCTGTCAGTCTGGAAGATCCCTTTTCTCTCTTTCTACTTTCACTGCAGCCTTTTACTTTCCCTGCAAGAAACACACACATTTAGCATTAGCCTGTCGCTAGTTCAAGTCTGCTTCTCAAGGGTCCCTGTGCTTTTATTTTCAAGCTTCTGACCCTTTATGTCCCCGCTGTGTTGTGAGCAGAGAAGACTTGTGACCTTTAATCCTTAACTTACTTTCTACTTTCAAATTATAACTGAAAATGGCATTTAAGCAGAATCCTTCGTGAACCTGGACGTTACATCGGAGCCAATCCAACGCTAATACAGTACCCATTTCTCTTACAATGTAACACCGACGGAAAACAATATCTGGAGGTGAAATTGAGGCATTTAAACTACAATTTAGCCTAAAATCTGTTGATGGTACAAGTGGAGGAGAGGCGGATGACCTGAAGTCTTAAAGAGCAAAATTACACATCTACAGGCAAACACGTCTCAGTAGGAGTAATATACTTAAGTTTAAATGTAAAAGGACGGTTATTAATACAGTCTGCACTGTTAGGAAGAGGCAAGAATATAGCTTCATAACTTATCTTAAGTTATGCAGTTGGAGTCGAAGAACTAAATACCGTTTAAGGTGCCGTTTCACACAACACGTCTCGCACCATTTCAACCGGAGACATTCAGCAGAAATCTATCAAGCATCACAATCATTACTTGCGCAGCCACGTCGTACAAAAACAGTGGGATTAACAAATATACATGTTATTAGCTAAAAAGGTAAGATGTGACAAATAAATAGAAGCAAATATACATTACCCCCCCAATCCTCAAAATTAGCCCTAAAAACCAGAAACAGCCAATAAAGTCCACGTGGATCCACGTCTCCTGCTGCTTTCCCACTATTTAAATAAAGAACAGAGTGTGAGCTATCCACCCTCCTGGACGGCATTAAGAGAGCTATGCGTCGGTGTTAGGGAGCAGATTTAGAGTCAACATCTGTAGGTGAAGAAAGCAGTTACAGGATAAGCAGCTTTGTGGGAAAAAACAACAGGATCCACCTCAGCAGAACTCTTCAGGTCTGTCAGAGGACTACTACTTCTTCAGCCGTTTGGAGATGAAGCTGCAGCTCAGCAGGGTCTAAGGCCTTAGGGAAGAAGAAGAGGAGGAGTCGGTGATAGTCTGTTTCATCCTCCGGTTTGAACCTGGATGAGGATTCGTGGGTGGTTTGGAATGGGAACTGTAGTTTTTTTTTTTTTTTGCACGGTGATCAAGGCATTGCCACGAGGACAACAGGGCAGGCATGGTGAGAAGAATACCGAGGCGGTGCGGTGGAAAATATTCAGTCCTAACACTCATTTATAAAAACAGAAAATACCCAAACTGACTGGATCAGTTGAATGTATGAGCTGAATGTGAACTGTCTCCCCTTCATCACTTATCAGTCCCTCCAGGTGTTTGTGATGTTTCAATATCAACAATTAACACAAATTTAACCAATCTCCATTAATTCTGTGCAATCTTGCAATTTTGTCCAATCACCGCAACGTTTCCGCAAATTTGTCCCGCCTCCCGTGAGTTCCACCAATCACAGCAGTCCCCAGCATAACGCACGTACGTCACTGAATTCACTTCCTGGTTTATGGTCTGAAAATGCAGACATGTCCCATTCTAATGTCTCTCATTTACCAACAAAAACTACTGCTAAAGACGTGAAAAACAATTCCCTGATGTTCTTCACCAAAGCAGAGCTAAACTGTTTTACACCTGTGAAATGCTGTGGTGGAAAACAAACGAAAACCATCGACTGACAAACACTTTTCTACCTCCAAACATATCAGGAGAACGTCTGAAAGGAGCGGAAACAAACCAGACAGATCACCGTGATGGAAGCTGTTGATCCAGATCTGTTGGAGCTCTAAAAGGATGAAGGGAAGTTGGATTCATTATTCCGCCAAGAAACACGGCAGAGTTATGTGACGATCAGCGTACAAGAATCATTCTGTCAACAACATTACCCAAAAACAGACCAACGGATTTGGATGCAATTTTCAGGGAAGGTCAGGATCGAGTGTTTAGATTTTGGCAGTGATGCGGCTTATAGTCTGGATGCAGGGACTTTTTAAAGATTTCCCTCTGAGGTAGCGGCACGGTAACCATGACAACAAGTGAACGCTACGAATCCACCGCTGCAGAATTATCGGAAATGATGCAAGACATAATTGATTGAATTGTGGGGGTGTTCCTGAGTCCCATCAATTCCCACCGCCCGCTACATATTTAGGTCACGCGATTTGGTACCCGTACATAATGTACACGTGCAGAACAGACGCCTGTGCCTTGAATCTACCAACCACTTCATGTTAAATCAGCTGCTGCTGATAAGTTCCCGCCATGGTGTGCCCGCTTGTGGAAATGGGTTGGAGCGTGTTAAAGAATTAGTCCTGGTGATCGTAGGAGCTTCAGAAGAAACCAGCCGGATTTCTCTGGAAGACGTTAAAAGGTGGTGTAGGAAGAACGTTCTCGCATCAGCTCTGGTTGGAGGAATAAATACTGTCAATTAAAATGTTTAAACATGTTCTAAAAGCTGAACAAAATGCAACTTTTTAGCAACTGTCTCCCAGGATTTCATCACAACAAATACGCTTAAAACATCGCAGAGATGCAACGATCTGGAAAAATGCCTGCGAAATCCTGGAGGGACTGGTTTTAGTTTTATCGTGGATGTAGCAAGGAATTGGATACAAGAATTAAAGAATCAATCGTGAATTAGGAACCATCCACAGATGCTTGGTTAAATCTGTCATCCTGCAATAAAAACACTCTGGTTATTGTGGAAATTAGTGCTGCTTGGAGGTCATTAATGACCACAGAAGTCTCTGTCATGGTGCCCGTTGCTGCTAAACTCATCCAGTAAACGTCTTCCAGAGAAGTCTGGCTGGTTTCTCCTGGAGCTGCTACGACTAAAAGGAGGCGTAGGAAGAACGTTCTCGCATCAGCTCTGGTTGGAGGAGTAAATATAATCAATTAAAATGTTAAAACATGTTCTAAAAGCTTTTAGCAAATGTCTCCTGTGATTTCATCGCAACAAATACGCTTAAAACATCACAACTTGCATCGCAATTTTTTAGAAAAGCTGCCGCGAATTCAAGAGTTTTAGGGGCGCAACAATCTGGAAAAACTCCACGGAATCCTGGAGGGACTGATTTCTGATCACTACTACAATAGTCCAGTAAATTGCATCAGTCAACACTTTATCCCAGTTTCCATGTTACCATGAGCACTATGTGGGGCAGCAGGAATGAACTTATGATATAATGACATATATCAAAAATGCAGGGCGGAGTCTCAGGAGCTTGTCGGAGGTCTGAGTTGGGGGCAGCTTTGCCAGTCCGGGAGGCTCCAAGGTCAGACGTTGTTGGGACTAACGTTCTTCAGGTTGTTGAGCTCCAGCTCCAGCTGGCGTATTCGCACATCCTTGGTGGTCAGCTCCTCCTTCAGCCGCCGCAGCTCATCCTGCTGCCGGAAAAACATCCGCAGGAGCTACGCAGAGGAAAGAAGAAGAAGAAGCACACATGCAAGAAGGTTCATGTACCGATGCTTTGACTCATGGAGGAAAGCTAGAGAGAAGGCCAGAGGACATTAGTGGAGTGACTCACTGCTCTGACCTACACAACAGACTGGAACCTGACAAAACAACCTGATCTCAGAGTCCATTTCTTATCGTTTCGAGATAGCATCACACTGGACTGTTAATATTCTGAGTAAAGCCTGCTGCAGATAGAAAACGAACCTTGAGGTGAGGCTGCTTTGTCAACTCCTGCTTCAGTTACATTCAAGTATAAACTCTAAAATTCCAACCAAATAATTTTCCTTTTAATATCCATCAAGTAGCTCTTCTCCTGATCTACTTATCTATTTCTCTTTTCTGCTGAGTTAATCTGATGTTTTATCAAATTCTGCGACTGATCTAATGACTCTTTTGTATGTTCTCTTCATTTTTCTTTTTTTTTTCACCTTGTTAACATGCCCACATGGCATTTTACATTTTGTGTCTCATTTTTTCATTTTGGTTCTTGTTTTTATTTTGTGTCTTGTTTTTGTTACTTTGTGTCTTGTTTTTGTCGTTTTGCGTCTTGTTTTTGTCGTTTTGTGTCTCGTTTTTGTCATTTTGTGTCTCATTTTTGTCATTTTGTGTCTCATTTTTGTCATTTTGTCTCTTGTTTTTGTCGTTTTGTGTCTTGTTTTTGTCATTTTGTGTCTCGTTTTTGTCATTTTGTGTCTCATTTTTGTCATTTTGTCTCTTGTTTTTGTCGTTTTGCGTCTTGTTTTTGTCATTTTTGGGTCTTGTTTTTCTCATATTGTTTCATTTTTGTCGTTTTGTGTCTCATTTTTGTCATTTTGGGTCTTGTTTTTGTCATTTTGTGTCTCATTTTTGTCGTTTTCTGTCTCGTTTTTGTTGTTTTCTGTCTCGTTTTTGTCATTTTGGGTCTTGTTTTTGTCATTTTGTGTCTCATTTTTGTCTCGTTTTTGTCGTTTTCTGTCTTGTTTTTGTCATTTTGTGTCTCATTTTTGTCGTTTTCTGTCTCATTTTTGTCATTTTGAGTCTCATTTTTGTCGTTTTCTGTCTCGTTTTTGTCATTTTGTGTCTCGTTTTTGTCATTTTGTGTCTCATTTTTGTCATTTTGTGTCTCATTTTTGTCGTTTCACACAGTTGCGTTCTCCCTGTTCCACCCAGACTGAAACAACCCCAGATGGTCACTGATCCACCCCCATGTTTTACTGTAGGGGCAGACAGTCTGGTTTGGAGCTTCTTCAGGCTTCCTCCCAACCAGGAAGTTTGCCGGATTGGGCATCAACTAATATTTTTTTCCATGAATATATATTTTTTAAATTTTAAGCTCAGGCATTAGACCCAATTAGCTGTCAAAACAGTAAACCTTGTCTTCATTTGGTTCATGTGTACAAACAGATGAAGCAGCAATGAATCCTACACATATGCACCACACTGTAGTATGCAGAGCAACCCCTCATGCTCTTTACAGAAAAGAAAAACACTGTACAGCAAGACTAATATGTCGAATATTTGCAGTGTTATCTGACTCTCTACAGGTGTCGTCTAGGACATTTTTCTCAGTGATTCCCTGTGCAGAACGGCTCCTAGCTTTACCTCGTTCTCCGTCCTGGGCGGTACGTTCTCCAGCAGGTCGATCCCGTTCACCACCACGCTCTTCTTCTCCTTCACCGGGGCCTTGAACACGAGCTGGTTTGGCCGGTGGTAACCGTCCTTCAGGGACATCAAGACGGGGTCTGTTTGGAGCGAGGAGCAGAAACACTTCTCACTGAGCATGTGAATACCAACACAAAGCACAAAGAGGCTTAAGTCCTCCGCAGATCGCCACAGGGAGTCTCTTGTTGCTCCGTGCTGCTCTTTAACTCCTGCGACCGTGACAGCATCGTTTGATCATCTACAGAGTGCGGCTTGAATATGCAGCTTCCTCGTTAAATGCTTGGTAATGTTTGGGAAGCGTTACATTCTCCTTCCACTGGCTCTTTGTTATGGAGGATACAAACGCTGAGAACACACAGACCATGAAGGATGAGGGTGAGGAAAAGACAAAAAAACAGATTTCCTCGATCTGCTCCTGGATGTGATGCTCTCTTGGGTAACGCTGTCATTTTAAGGCTCCACGAAATGCAAATCAGAGCCCCATTCAACTTGTATGATGCTGATTAAAAGGAAATATCTGTGGGAGTTTGCGCTACAGCGGTGACAATACAAGCCGTATGCTGTCAACAAAACAAAGATTCCATGATTGAAGTTGGCTGTAGTTTAATCACCACGCTCTGCTTCAGTTTTGTTCAGTTTTTAGAGTGAAAGTTTTGGTCCAACTTATCTGGAAAATAAGTTACAGCACATGATTATGATCCAAGTTTACCTCACATGGGTTTACATTTTGCAGAAAGTAAAAGTGGATTAACCCTCTTAACCCCAAGCAGTTTCTGAGCATTTTTGGATCCTGTCAGGTTTTTTTTACTCCATGTCGGTTCATTTTTCATTGCACCTCTATGGAAACAGCACAGCCATGGCTGGAAGCAGAGAGAACAGCTGTTAAATGTAACAAATCACAAAAAAGAGACACAAAAGTTGAATTATTTTATTAAAATTGATGAAACTTGAATCAGTATGTTAACTTTTTAAGTGCCCACAGGTGTTAGCAATACTAGAAAAAAGGTGGATGCTGTAGATGTTTTAGTTTTTTAATAATTTTATAAACCTTTACATACCAGGAAATATTTCACCCTACTCTGCACATCAACACTCTCTCTCTCTCGCTATATATATATATTTATATTTCACCGTGCAGAATGTATCTTCCAACAACTAGCTCACAATTTTTCTGCTCAGTTTTGCGCGTTTGTTTCCATTCTATTGTCTGAAAACACGGCCTGCAGTTCAGCTGAATAGTGTCGCAGCTCAGTAGCTGAACGTTCTCAGTTGTACAAATGAGTGCAGAGATTTTAGTTTTTTACTGGATCTGGTACAAAAAAGAAGATTTTTTTAAAATGAAAAATGTACAATAAAGAGATTTTGTTGATGTCGCATGATTTTAACTGACGGTGAGACGCGATAAAAAATTAATGTAATTAATTCAAGGCTTTGTAATTAACTAATCGATAAAATAGCAAAGCTTTTCAATTCAAATTGACGACTGAATGGATGAATACGTGAACTTAAACAGCAAAAATGTTTGTTTCATTTCTATTTATCTGTCTACATTCACAGATTACTGCAAACTCAGTTTTGCAATTCTAGCGATTATATTCAACATTTTAAGACTTTTTGTAAACTCAAGCACTTTCAGTGTCTTGAAAAGTGGTCTACTGTTGGATAGTTACACCGTTAGCCAGGACCAGGACTATCATAGCTAACATATGGGCGTCGCTCCGGAGCTCATTTGCATAAAGTAGTGTAATTTATGCAAAAGTAGAGCGGAGGTTTGACGCACTAAGAAATTTTTGCTAAATGTCTAAACGAGCCGTCGGTGAACTAAAACCAGGACGGATTCAGCAGCAGATTATTTCTCAAATGCTTCCAGAAATACTACAGTTTTCATAATAAAAGAGAAAGTTTGCGACCCAAACGCCATGTGGGTCTGACGTTTCTGCACCGATTCACTCTTTATGGCGGCTGGAAAACAGGCTTTAGGTTCATTAGCGCCACCTACTGGGCTGGAGTGTTCATCATACAATCAAATGCGTTCTTTCCTTTAAAGCGTTATTTTTTCTGTAATTAATTAAAGTCCCAGCCCGAGTTTTAACCTCAGATTTGGTGAATTTTGTCAGTGACACTGCATGTCACACGATACGTTGAAACACGAAAAGAAAGCAGAAAATCAGACGATTCCGGCTGTGAAATGGGCTAATTTTGGGAATTTAAAAAAAACAAAAAAAACACCACATATTTAAAATCCATCTGAGGGTTTTGGGGTTCAGAGGGTTAAAATGTGGCTCAACAAACCCGTCTATAGGTGTCTACTGTGTTGTTTTTTTTACCTCTATCAATCCCGCTGAGCCATTCGCTGGCGGACAGGGCGGGTTCTGTCCCTGCTGTCATGGGGTAGATGTCCTCCTGGTATGTGTCCGACTGTGAACACACATTTTCAGATGCTTCAACCACATTTTCCATCAGTGCATATCCTTACTTTATTTGATTTGATACACAAGGTCCTTTGCATGAAATTTCTTTCCTTGAAGATAATCAATACACTGCAAAAACTCAAAATCTTACCAAGTTTATTTGTCTTATTTTTAGTCAAGATGTCTCATCCCATTTGATTTAAGATAAATTCACTTAACAAGAGACATTTCAGCAGATGGAGGGACTTGTTTTAAGATGATGCATCTTAAAAATCTTGTTAAGTCAGACAATCTTGAAATTATCTTGTTTTTTAGTTGAATTTTACAAGAAAACTCAAAATAAGTTTAACCCTCGTGTCGTCCTGCGGGTCAAACTGACCCGTTTTAAAGTTTGAAAATGTGGAAAATATATATGTTTCCACAGTGAAACTTCTGATGTCCACATTTTCAACATTTTTGGGAAATCTTTGAACATTTTTTGGTGGAAAAAAAGAAATGTTAAAAATGTTTTCTTTAAGAACATTCCCAATCAACCAAAATTCAGCAAAATTCAATGGATTTTGGCAGATTTTTTTGTGAATGTTCTTAAAGAAAATATTAAAAGTTTTACTGATATATATGTAATCACTTTAGATATTGAATATTTTTTTGGAATATTTCACTAATTTTTTGAAAATATTTACAAGAATTTTCTTGCCAAATTTGGGAGATTTTTTTTTTTTTAGAAATAAAACTTTCAAGGGAAACTTTGAAGGAATTATTGGAATTTTCTTCCTGAAGGTTTTGCAAATTTTCATAAATTTGGGGAATTTTTTGCGAATTTTGGGATTTTTTTTCAGACAAGGAAACAATATTTTTTGGTGCCTGTAAATGAGGACAACAGGAGGGTTAATACATCTCAGATTAGGAGGTTACGAAAGTGGAAATCTATTTTTGAGTGACAAACTGCTAATTTTTTTTTAGCATGTCTGGCTTGTTCTAAGACACCTTAGCTTGACAATCCTGGTAAAATATAGTTTAAAATAAATTTCCCAACTAATTTTAAGATGTCAGTATTCTAAATATCATCTCTTATTTCAAGAAATCTTACCAAGACATTTCACTTGTTCTATTGGCAGATTTTTTTCACTTATTTCAAGGTAAAAGTTCCTTGAAATAAGTTTTTTTTTCTTGTTTTTAGAGGGGCATTTTTTCCAGTGTAGAATCTTTCTACACGGGCCTGAATGGACTTTATGCTAGCAAGATGCTTTAGACATCACTTTGACAATTCTGTGACCTCTAAGAGCTTCAGCAGGAGATAACTGAACCTCTATCAGATTATCTCCATACACCTCTGTCCTCTCATTAGCTATGTCTGTCTGTCCTTTCATCACATGAGAAAACACTGCACATGTCGCGTTGCTAAGAGATGTTAATTAAAGCCAAACAAACACTGCAAAAGCCTCCAAGTGTTGAATAAATGTCATATACTGCAGACGTCAACCCTTCACTCACCCTCCTCGGCACAATCATGGAAATTGGCTCAATCAAACCCTTGAGCGTCACCAGTTTGTAGAAGCGAAACACCTCGCAGGCTGCCACATCCAGCCCGTGCTTTGGCATCACACCTGCAGACAAAAACAGCGGCATGCGGTGACAGAAATCATCTCAACCACATGAAACCCCTTCCCAGAATTCACAGCTATTCTGGAACCTCATCAGCAAGTTCTAAAAAAAAAAAAGCTGCAATGTGACGCTGCTGGACCAGTTGGAGGAGCCTCTTCAGCTTCATTCAGGGAATATTTGATTTCATCTTGCTCTTTTTTTTCCTCAATGAATTTCATCCTTTCAGGCGTGCGGCTTCCATTTTTAGAGCCGTTTTGAAGCTGAGCCCAGTTTCACAGTGATTCCCTCCCTGCCTCCTCCGTCTCTAAAGACTGCTAATGAAGTGGTGAGGGTTTCTCTTTCTGCTCTGGCAGGAAAGATCACATATTGCTGATCAACGACTGACTTACCGAGTCCTTTCTGCGGGGCCGGGGACCGGAACTCCATTAGGTATTGGATGTACGGCTTCTCCGAGGTGATTTCAAAGTAACGGATGTTGCCGTCCCCCTGCCAAAGCAGCACAACGTGGCCGTTAGACTCTTAACATCACAAGTACAGCTTCCTCTCATTTGCTGCTACACTACAAAAACTCAAACTCTTACCAAGTCTATGTGTCTTATTTTTAGTCTAAATGTCTCATCCCACTCGATTTAAGATAAATTCACTTAAGTGACATTTCAGCAGATGGAGGGACTTGTTTAAAGAGAATGCATCTTAAATATCTTCTTCAGTCAAACAATCTTGAAATTATCTTGTTTTGAGTTGAATTTTACAAGAAAACTCAAAATAAGTTTAAGCCTCGTGTTGTCCTGTGGGTCAAATTAACCCGTTTTAAAGTTTAAAAATGTGGAGAAAAAAAAAATTCACAGTGAAACTTCTGATGTCCACATTTTCAACATTTTTGGGAAATCTTTTTTAGCGTATCTGACTTAGTTTAAGACACCTAAGCTTGACAGTCCTGGTAAAATAGGGCTTAAAATAAGTTTTCACAGCTAATTTTATGATCTCACTATTCTAAATATCACATCTTATTTCAAGAAATCTTACCAAGCCATTTTTCACTTGTTCTATTGGCAGATTTTTTCACATAATTCAAGGTGAAAGTTCCTTGAAATAAGTTTTTTTTTTCTTGTTTCGAGAGGAGCATACGCTCAGATCCCCAGAACAAACGATGCTTCTTAGATTCTTAGAAAAGTACTAATTCACCCCTTAGAGACAAACCACAATATCATAAAACCTCACAGCACTTCTCAGAGTAGTTTTAGTCTAACCCTCGGCTATTTTCAGGCTAATTTTACTACCTTTACTTTTAAGCTCTTATCTTGGTCATTATGAGGGTTAAGCACGTTGTAGTTTGTTCATTTTCAGTCCAGTTTGATCTCTAGTGGACCAGACCAGTAAAATCACAGCACAATATCCTATAAATAATCACAACTACAAATGTTTCCTTTGTTTTAGTGCAAAAAAGAATGTTCTGAAAATGTTCCTACTGAAGGAATTATTTCTCTACAAAACATCATGAACATCTTGAAATGTCTAAAGAAAAATAAGTGAAATTTCATCAACATTCATCCTCAGTTTATCATTTCCACATTACAACTTCCAGATCACAGAGTGTCTACAAAGGAACACAACATTTAGTCACCTGGAACTGAACCAGAGAGGATTTTATATTATGATCAAATGAGAAAAGACAACAAAAACCGCACAAAATATTACAAAAACGAGACACAAAATGACCAAAAAAATAGACAAACGACGCAGGCAAGACAAAAAGGAAACAGAAAACGACAAAAATGAGAAACAAAACGACAAAAGGATGGGACAGGCGACAAAAGTCAGACAAAAAACAACAAAAACAAGACAAAATATTACAAAAATGAGACAAAACGACAAAAATGAGAAACAAAATGAGAAAAGTGAGACACAAAACGACAAAAGAACAATGAACAATCGAGTATTTTGCTTTATAATCCAAACAACTTGTCATGGTCTAGAAATGATTCTAAATTTATAGTTTTACTAATTTACAATCAGCAGTTAATGTCTTCTCTGTAATTTTTACACTTTGAGGGCCGGATTGGACCCTCTGGAGGACCACTTTTGGACCACGGGCCTCATGTTGGACACCCCTGGTCTAGAAAGTGGCAATAATGGTGGGATTTTGTATGATTTAGAAATTGGAAAAAAAAACCTATACAATACAAAATACAGTTAATTGCGTACCTTAACCCTGTTACTGTGTGATCAGGTGTGTTCACTGCTCTTTTTACATTTCATACCAAGACCAAAATCTTTTCTTTTCTGCAAAAAAAGTTTGTTTTTCTTGCATCTGTTGCCATCTGTGTGCAAAGGCTTTTCATGCAAATTAAAATACCACTGCATTCTGTAGAAACCCCCCCCACAAAATAATAAAAACTGTAAAAAGATGCTGGTGTGACCCAGTGAGGGCCGGCGGTTCTGACCTTTCCTGCCAGGTACAACATGTGCGTGTCGGCGTCGTAGAAAGGAAACAGCAGTCCCGAGAGCCCGTCTATGTCCTCCTCTACAATTGGCATCGACAGATCCTCCTGGGAAGAGCAACGCATGCGTGGAATTAAACTCACAAACACACCGACTCCAACCAGCGTGGTGTCAGAGACAGACGGAGGTGTTTCCTGACCTGATCCCAGAGAGCGATCTGCCGGGTGTTCCAGCGAGAAACTCCTGTGGTGAGCAGTCGCTTCATGTTGCCCAGGAACACCACTCGGTTCACACGGTGGTTCTTACAGCTGGCTTGCTGTTGGAGAAGCACATAAAAGTTAGCCTTAGATGCTAAAAAGCTGAAGCTCTGATACAGGGCTGTCAAAGTCATTTTAGTCCACATTCAGCCCAATTTGATCTTAAGTGGGTCGGACCAGTAAAATCGCCACACAATAACCTATAAATAACCACAACTCCAAATGTTTTTATGCAAAAAAGTCTTGTTTTGTCATTTTGTGTCTTGTTTTTGTTGTTTTGTGTCTTGTTTTTGTTTTGCGTCTTGTTTTTGTCGTTTTGTGTCTCATTTTTGTCATTTTGTGTCTCATTTTTGTCATTTTCTCTTATTTTTGTCATTTTGTGTATCATTTTTGTCGTTTTGTGTCTCATTTTTATCGTTTTGTGTCTTGTTTTGGTCATTTTGTGTCTCATTTTTGTCGTTTTGTGTCTCATTTTACATTTTGCATCTTGTTTTTGTCATTTTGTGTCTCATTTTTGTCATTTTGTGTCTCATTTTTGTCGTTTTCTGTCTCATTTTTGTAATTTTCTGTCTTATTTTTGTCATTTTGTGTCTCATTTTTGTCGTTTTGTGTCTCATTTTACATTTTGCATCTTGTTTTTGTCGTTTTGTGTCTCATTTTTGTCATTTTCTGTCTCATTTTTGTCATTTTCTGTCTTATTTTTGTCATTTTCTGTCTCATTTTTGTCATTTTCTGTCTTATTTTTGTCGTTTTGTGTCTTGTTTTTGTCGTTTTCTGTCTCATTTTTGTCGTTTCACACAGTTGCGTTCTCCCTGTTCCACCCAGACTGAAACAACCCCAGATGGTCACTGATCCACCCCCATGTTTTACTGGAGGGGCAGACAGTCTGGTTTGGAGCTTCTTCAGGCTTCCTCCTAACCAGGAAGTTGCCGGGGTGGACATCAACTAATATTTTTTTCCATGAATATATATTTTTTTAATTTTAAGCTCAGGCATTAGACCCAATTAGCTGTCAAAACAGTAAAACTTGTCTTCATTTAGGTCATATGTACAAACAATTCCAAATGTTTTCATGCAAAAAAAAAAGTTTGGTCAGCTGCCATAAAGCCTCCTCCTAACCTGAAGGACTCTCCCGGAACGCGGCTCGATGACTCGCAGCTTCTTGTCTTTGCAGCTGGTGGCCAGCAGGCTGCCGTCTGTGTTGAAGGACATGCTGAGGATGACGTCGGTGTGGCAGTCGATCATCTTCACCGGCTCCCCGATCTCCAGGTTCCAAATGAGGATCTGACACAGACGGGAAGGATTGTTTGGGTGGAGACGTTAGACGGTGCTGTGATTGTGTCATGAGCTTGTGAATGGAACTTTCTCGGTGGTGATTAATCCCACACATCAACACTGTGATAAATTTAATTCAAGCTGTGTTGATTGGAGCTGGTTGGTACCTTGTAGTCGTATCCTGCGCTGAAGAGGATGCCGCTGCTGGTCGGGTGCCACTCGATCAGACCCACCCGTCTGCTGTGACCGTACAGCTCCAGGACCGCCTCCGTCATGTTGCGCCTCAAACCGCCCTCTGGGATCTCCCATACTCGGACCTGCCACGTTCACAAACACACAGGATGAGAATGAATACACAAACGATATCTCCACTTAAAACAGCAACCAAAATGAGAGTATTCAAGGCGTCAGTGGGATCCATCTCGCTCTCTGGATCTGATCCTCAAAAAGAAGTGATGGGACTTCCACCAGAATGTTCTGGATGGAACAAAACATCTCCGAGAAATCACACCTCACCAACAAGTCGCTATACGGCTCACATCTACGCTGGCCATCCATCATTAGGCGACGTAGACCAGCCCTGGATAGACATGTGGAGAGACACAGCGAAGCAGCTGGTCGTTGCTATGGAAACCTGATGCTATCAGAAGGGCAGGCAGGCCGAGCCTAACCGGATGGTCAAACCCATCTTAGTCCAGGTTCCACATTCAGCCCAGTTTGATCTCAAGTGGGCCGGAGCGGTAAAATCACAGAATAATAACCTGTAAATAACCACAGCTCCGAATCTTCCAAGATACAATTTTACTTCACGATCAAGTCAGACAAAAAAGACAAAACAACAAAAAATTTGACAAAATAATTACAAAAACGAGGCTCAAAACGACAAAAGCGAGAAACAAAAAAAAGCAACAAACGGCAAAACAAAACAAAAACTGAGAAAAAAGTTACAAAGTGATAAAAAATGGACAAATGACAAAAATGAGACAAAAAATTACACAAATGACACGAGAGAAAAAATGACAAAACCGAGAAACAAAACAACAAAATGAACAGCCTAACAATGCAAGCGAGACAAAAACACACAAAACGACAAAAATGACACACAAAACAACAAATAAAGCAAAATGCAAAATGACAAAAATAAAACAAAAACCGCAAGTGAGACAAATGGGAAGCGCAAAACAAAAAAAAGAGAAACAAAACGACAAAAAATGAGACAAACGACACGGAATAAAACAAAAAAGAGAAAAAAGATTTGACAAACAAGTTACAAAGCACCAAAAATTGAAGAAATGACAAAAATAAGACAAAAAAGTACAAAAATTAGACGAAAAACACAAGACACAAAAAGGAAGCACAAAATGACAAAAACAAGAAACAAAACGACAAAAACGTGACACAAACGACAGAAATCAGACAAAAAACAACAAAAATGAGACACAAAACAACAAAAAGTTTGACAAACAAGTTACAAAGAGACAAAAAAATGGACAAGGGGCAAAAACGAGACAAAAAAAAAACAAAACGACAAAAACGGAACACAAAACAACGAATAAAGCAAAACACAAAAGGACAAAAACAAGACAAAAAACATAAGCAAGGCAAAAAGGAAACACAAGACGACAAAAACGAGGAACAAAACGAGAAAAACACGAGACAAACGACAAAAGTCAGACATAAAACAACAAAAAGAGACACAAAATAACCATGCCGTGTTAGAAATGCTGAGTCCATCTGTAAACACTTCTGCTCTGGTTGGCCTCAAACCTTAACCTGTGTGACTGTGCAGGTAATTCTTCTATAACTAAGCTGAGCTACATGACAACTGTTCCCGAACAACAAAGATATATGTACATAAAATAAAGAAAACGTCAGAGCTTGCCACTGATCTTCTGCAGGTTGGGTGAGTAAAAGTTCACGAGGCAACGGTCTGAAGCTTCCACCTGTGGATGTGGACGTGGAGCAACGACAGCCAGCTCCAAACTTTCCTGTCTTTTTTTCCTTGATGACTTCAAACATTTTCAGTGGGCAGTGATGTACAGCTTTATAGTACACAGTTATACCCCACAATAGGAGTCATGTATTGGTATCGTTGACCCAGAACACATTACCTGCTGACTTATTATTATTATTATATTTTTGAAGTTATTACTATTGAGTGAGGGGCCGCTACATGATTTTCATAAACCATTACTGGGAAGTGGTTACGACACAGCCAGAGATCCCTCTGATCAAAAATAGCCCACGCTATCACTGCAGCCCATCGCATTAGGATTAGAGTGGATTACAGCTGTGGCCTGAGGCTCTGTGTTGGACCACATCAGATTATCCTTCAACAAGTGAAAGTACAACACAGAACACATTACAATCACGCCTCTACTGTACTCAGCAGCGTAACAGGTGCTCGTGTCGGAAAATAAAATGGCCTCAGAGATCGTAGTTATGTAAAATATTAAAGATTAACAGAAACAGTGATTGAGGTTTGATCTCATTGATGCAGCAGCAACTGAGCAGCCTTCAGTTTTAAGTCCTTTTGTTCACACAAAAGGTGAAGATAAAGATGCTGATTTGACCTTGAGCAGCTCTCGTCTTCTTCAGAAGCGTCTCGCCGAGAGGAGGTCAGTGAGACGCTACGTCTGAACTGGGGCTGGCCCGAATAGTGGTTTCTGGTCTCCGGATATTCGGGCCCTATTAAAGACGAATATCCGAATATTCGTTCCGCCCCGTAACGTCTGATGGAGGGTGGTGGAGACGGCCTGAATATTCGGATCCATTCGTCTGGTGTCCCGGGTCCAAATTTTGCCTTCATTTTGTCTTCAGTTAAACTGAAGAATTCCCAAACAGCGGAGGTCTTCAGCATCTTGTGTTGTGTTAATGCAACAAAGTGAAGCGTGACGTCAGAGTCGGCAGCAACCCGGCCATTCGGGTGGTGGTAAGAATGAGCCGAACACGGTGGGATGAGAAGAAGTGGGCCGAAGGCGAAGAGACGAGCTCTGAAAATTCCTATTTTCGTCTGGGGGGAGGAGGGGGTGATCACATAGACATATGTGTATATGTTTATGTGATCACAGGACGGGATCAGCTGGTATGAGCCGATGTGGGCCAAACAACAGTAACGCCGAATATTCGTTCCGCCCGGTAACGTCCGACGGTGGGGGGGGGGAGATATTCGGATACCAAAATTATTATCCGGATACCGCCGTAGTGAACAAATATTCAGGATATTTGGGTCCAGCCCTAGTCTGAACAAAAGAACTTCAGAACCGCAAGCCTTTTTTATAGACTCACTACTGAATACTGCAGGAAAGAAAGGCTAGAATGAAAAGGAAATATTTTAACCCTCCTGTTGTCCTCATTTACAGGCACCAAAAAAATACTGTTTCCTTGTCTGAAAAAAATCCCAAAATTCGCCAAAAAAACCCCCAAAATTTCTGAAAAAGTCCAAAACCTTCAAGAAGAAAATTCCAATAATTCCTTAAAAATTTCCCTCAAAAGTTTGATTTAAAAAACCCTAAATGTGGCAAGAAAATTCTTGTAAATATTTTCAAAAAATGAGTAAAAATGTTCCAAAAAATCCTAAAAAATACCGAAAGTGATTACATATATATATATCAGTAAAACTTCTAATGTTTTCTTTAAGAACATTCACATAAAAATCAATCAAAATTTTGGTTGATTTTTATGTGAATGTTTTTAAGAAACATTTTTTAAAAAAAATTTTCCACCAAAAAAATGTTCAAAGATTTCCCAAAAATGTTGAAAATGTGACATCAGAAGTTTCACTGTGGAAATAGATTTTCTTTCCACATTTTCAAACTTTAAAACGTTCCAATATTGACCTGCAGGACAACACGAGGGTTAACTGATATATATGCAATCACTTTAGATATTTTCAGAATTTTTTGGACGATTTTACTCATTTTTTAAAAAATATTTACAAGAATTTGGGAGATTATTTTAAAGTAAACCTTTAAAGGGAAACTTTTAAGGAATTATTGGAATTTTCTTCCTGAAGGTTTGCAAATTTTCAGAAATTTGGGGAATTTTTTTGCTGATTTTTTATTTTTTTATTTTTTTAGACAAAGAAACAATATTTTTTGGATGCCCATAAGTGAAGACAGCAGGAGGTTTAAGCTAACCTGCATTAGTGAGAAGACATGATGAACATTTTTCAGATTTGTGCCTTGCTCAAAGGCGTTTCACTTCTGCCATTTGTCATTCTCAAGCCACTGGTTCACAACAACAACAATAACAACGACAACAACAGGAACCAGAGCAGCTGCCAGACAAAATCCAATCATGAGCTTGCGTCCAGTACGAGCTCAGCCAATCAGTGACCCTCTGACCAGAACACGCCGCTGACCTCTTTATCTTCCTTTCAACCTCAGCATCTAAAAAACTGTGTGATTTCAGGGATACCAGACGTCTGTGTCATCTTCAAAGTGAGAAAAGACGGGCATAAAAAGAGGCTGTGCTCACTGACCGAGGTGTCCTCAGAGCAGGATGCTATGATGTTTTCAAAGAAGGGATTCCACTTGATATCCAGCACATTGCCTTGGTGGCCGCACACTTTGGGGTAATGAGAGTCCAGACGGCCAGACTGAAAGAGAACGACAAAAACACATTACTTTTGTTGTTTAACGGCACATACGACAGCACGTCAGCGGAAGAAAGCGCCCTCTGAATGGTGTGCTATTACAATAATGTGAAATAATGTTGGTGTTAATGTTAGGAAATGAATCACATGAAACTATTTTAGCAAGGGAAGTAATGTAATCTTTGAAAACCTAATAAGCAAAGAAGTAAGACAGCTGATTAATTCCCCTGCAAAGTGCATCACTGTACAGAACTCTTTGTGCTGTTATTGAAGTGAACATGAAAGACCGATAATAAAAGTGAAATCACATCAGCCAGGCGGCTCCATAAATCCTGAAGAAAACAAAGCGGACCTGGTTATTGTACGGGGACGTCTGAGGCACATTATTGTTATTGCAATAACCCTGAGAGTCCACAGAGGGGCACTGGCTCATAACAGCAGCTGACAGGAAACCTTAATGTCGGTCATGATGTCATCAATGTTTGATGTCACTTCAATCCACTGACCTCTTTTTTTATTTCCTCAGAGATTTGTTTCAGAGCGCCGGGTCATGAATCTGTGTGTGTGTGTGTGTGTGTGTGTGTGTGTGTGTGTGTGTGTGTGTGTGTGTGTGTGTGTGTGTGTGTGTGTGTGTGTGTGTGTGTGTGTTTACATGCAGTATCCTCGCTGAACCCTGCCGACTGACTCTGGATATGTTAACAACCTCTGCTTGTAATAATAAACAGTTTATTTTATTCATCCTGAACATGTAGCGGCACTTTAACCCGCACACAGAATCAAACACATAAATTAGCTTCTCTCCTCTGGTCCCAAACAGACAGAAATACATCCAGTTTTACAACTCTAGGAGGTAAAATGGGGAATTACAATCAGTAAAGCTCGGATTTAAAGAATTCTCAGTGTTTATATTAATACTTTATTTAGTTATCTGACAGTGCTGAGCCAATATTAGCTTCCTACTGACATGTAGGCGTCAAGTTTGAGAGCTAAAAGGTTCAGTTCATGTCAGTATAATCCCAGAAACACATATTAGAGGTGTCAAACTCATTTTAGTTCAGGTTCCACATTCAGTCCAGTTTGATCTCCAGCGGACCGGAGCAGTAAAATCACAGCATAATAACCGATAAATAACCACAACTATAAACATCTCCCTTTGTTTCAGTGGAAAAAAGTACGTTCTGATAATGTCCACATTTAAGGACTTATCTTTTTACAAAACATCATCAACAACCTGATATTTCTAAAGAAAAATAAGTTCAATTTCATCAGCATTCATCCTCAGTTTATCATTTCCACATTACAGCTTCCAGATCACAGAGTGTCTACAAAGAAACACAACATTTAGTCATCTGGAACTGAACCACAGAGGATTTTACTTCAAAAAACACAAAAAAAAACAACAAAAACAAGACAAAATGTTCCAAAAATGAGACACATAATGACAAAAGTGAGAAACAAAATGACAGAAAACGAGGAAAACGACACGAAACAAACAAAAAAGAGGCAAAAAATTAGACAAAAAGGTTAGAAAGCGACAAAAGAAAAAAGCGACAAAAGAATGGACAAACGACAAAAATGTGAAACAAAACCACAAAAACGACACACAAAACAATGAATAAGTGAAAACACAAAATGACAAAAATAAGACAAAAAACACAAGCGAGACATAAACGAGCAACAAAACGACAAAAACATGAAACACGACAAAAGTCAGACACAAAAAAACCCCTAAAACTAAATATTACAAACATGAGACACAAAAGAACAAAGAACAATCTAATATTTTACTTTCTGATCCAAACAACTTGTCATGGTCTAGAAATGATTTTAAATTTATAGTTTTACTAATTTACAATCTGCAGTTAATGTCTTCTCTGTAATTTTTACACTTTGAGGGCCGGACTGGACCCTCTGGAGGACCACTTTTGGCCCACGGGCCTCATGTTGGACACCCCTGCTGTAGAAAGCCTCAGTTTTATTCATTTCAGGCTCAGTTATAACTCTGGTTTCCTCATCAGCCCTCGTGGACGCTCTGAACTCAGCGGTTCCCAGCAGAGTTGATCTTTTTGTAGGTAATTAGCTGCTCCCAAATAAGGAGTCCCAGATCACGTCTTATTAATGTTTCGAGGTCGTGTTGAAACCGCCTCGTCACCGTCACATCTGAATGAGTCATCAGAGCTTACACTGGGCTGGTCGCTCATTTTAAACACTGAACGTACATTTATTTACATCCAGGTACATCTAAAGTCCCGTGTGAGACCCTGACAGGAGAGTGACATCAAACAGATTCGATCACATCCCTCCTGGTCTGCATTCACTGCAAAAACTCAAACTCTTACCAAGTCGATTTGTCTTACTTTTAGTCAAAGTGTCTCATCCCACTAGCCTAGCCGCGCTAGACAACCCACAGCAACGAATTTAATTCTCTGCCAGGGTGGGTCTAGTTACCCTCCATAAGGCTCGAGGTTGGATTCTCCTAAAACTGGCCGGACCAATCACCATGAAGTGTAGAGTCAGAAGGCGGGCGTAACGAAGTGACGACAGAGGCGCGACGATTCTGACAGAAACAACCGGCGCACAATAAACAGTTATCTTTCCACTCGGCTTTGGCCACAGCCCTTAAAGATTTGAAGCTAAAATTCAACTTGAAAGATAAACAAAGGACGGCACTGAAGTGTTTCATTGAGAAGAAAGACGTATTTGGACTTATGCTGACGGGATATGGCAAATCCTTAATATACCAGTTGGCTCCGCTGGTTGGGAAGCTAATGGGACTTAGCCACAATCCGCCGGCGCTCTCGGAACTCCGTCAGCCTATTCGTTGCACTGATTGGTTGTATACCTACCCAATTGCTGCAGAGTGATTTGAAAGACAACCTTTTAGCCCGCCTCCCTCCCTGTCGAGCGTTCCTAGACCCTTGTGCCTTCAGAAACATGGGTCTAGCGCGGCTAGGCTACCATCCCACTTGATTTAAGATAAATTCACTTAACTGGTGACATGTCAGCAAAAGGAGGGACTTGTTTTAACGCAATCTTCTTTTAACCCCTGTGTCGTCCTGTGGGTCAAATTGACCCATTTTAAAATTTGGAAACGTGGAAAAAAATATTTTCACAGTGAAAACTTCCATGTTTTAATTTTTTGGGGGAAATTTAAAAAAAAAAAATATTTAAATGGGACATTTTTGATGGGAAAAAAAGACATGTTAAAAAAAAAGTTTCTTTAAGAACATTCGGGGAAAAAAATTCACCAAAATCCAGCGAATTTTGCTGGATTTTGGTTAATTTTCAGAATATACTTTTTTTGCACTAAAACAAAAGGACCATCAGGAGTTGTGGTTATTTACAGGTTATTATGCTGTGCTTTTACTGGTTCAGTCCACTGGAGATCAAACTGAATGTGGAACCTGAACTGAGATGCATTTGACTCCTCTGATTTACAGTTTGGATTTCATTTACTTCACAGTCTACCTTTTAAAACTAGCTGTTATAAACTGGCCAGCATTCATCTGACAGGAAAACGCTGCCGGCCTCATGGTCTTGGTGCAGATCATTTCCTGAGGCTGTGGCACAGATGAGCTTCTGGTGACGCACAGATGTGTGGGTCAGGGACCAACGTCTGCAAAACGTCAGAGACTCCCAGCGTTTATCGATCCATAATTCCCAATGAATCATTACTAATGCAGTTTACCGCTGCTGCTCTGTGATTACAGCATTACAAGAGCTCGTTTCAATAGCAGACAACACAGCAAAACAGAACATGGCTCCTCTGGCCGTGGAACAACGCGTGAATTACAAAGCAGCAGGAACTCAACAGCTAATCTTATCTTCACCATATGAGTCTGCAGGAGTCTATTCTGCAGCCGTTTGTTCTCTGGAAACCTCACTGATGCTGCAGCTACACATCAGTGTTTCTGCACGCTGATTACAGACCATGAATCTTTGCGCTTATAAATATTCTGTGGTATATCCTCCCATATGGCGTGCCACACCTCAGTGAACCGAGATGAACGTGCTGAGTCATGCTTATGAAAGTGAACCGAGTGAATATTCTGCTGCTGTGTTTTATCTCCTGTTGATGGTCTAAAGATCTGCATGCAGTCCAGCAATTTAGGAAAGAAAACGCAGAGTTTCCAGGGGGCACATTCAGCCCAGTTTGAAAACATACTAACCTATAAATTACCACAACTCCTAATTTTCCAAGAAACACAGGTATCTATGTAGAATTTTACTTTATGATCAAATGACAAAATTCAGGCAAAACAGACGAAACAACAAAAATCAGACCAAAATAATTACAAAAATGAGGCACAAAATGACAAAAGCAAGATACAAAATGACAAAAAATATACTAACAACACAAGCGAGACAAAAAAAAACACAAAACGACCAAAACGATGCACAAAAAAATGAATAAAGCAAAACACAAAATGACAAAAACAAGAAAAAAAACCCCCCAAGTGAGACAAAAAGGAAACAAAACAAAAAAAAGGAGAAACAAAATGACAAAAACATAACACAAACGACAAAAATCAGACAAAAAAAAACAACAAAAACAAGACAAAATGTTACAGAAATGAGACACAAAACAACAAAAGAACAATCCAGTGTTTTACTTTCTGATCCAAACAACTTGTCATGGTCTAGAAAGGATTTTAAATTTATAGTTTTACTAATTTACAATCTGCAGTTAATGTCTTCTCTGGAATTTTTCCACTTTGAGGGCCGGATTGGACCCTCTGGAGGACCACTTTTGGACCACGGGCCTCATGTTGGACACCCTTGGTTTAGAGTATAAAATGTCAGAAAATAGCACCAAAAAAATGCCGATTAAAATATCGCAAAGCAGAAACTGATGTCTGAAAATAACTAGCTTGTTTAACCACCAGTCGAACACAAGTCACAGTCACACTAAAACAAAAACAGAAAAAGATATTCTCACAATTTAGGAGCTGGAACCAATACTTCATTTGCATCTTGGCAGGAAAAACGACTGAATCCCAGAGCAGCATCATGCATGGTGGCAGATAGGAGCAGCGATACACAAAGCACCACACCCACTGCACTCTCCTTCTTTGTGTGATGAGAAGGTGTCTGTGACCTTCTGTCATCCTCTGGGTACCAGGTGGTGCCAGCGGCAGGCCGTCCACTCGCTCCTGCTTCTGTCTGCAGGCGACCATATGGCCGTCTCGCCGGCTGTCATCGTCATCTGCTCATAGCTCACCGTCAGAAAACCCGTCACAGACAAGCCTGAGTTCTAACGGAGCCAGTTTTGAAACAGAAAATGTGAATCCAGATTCCCTTTCGCGCTTGTCTTTTCAAACGGTCTAAATATTCACATCTAAAGCTCAAAGTCTGCTTTTTTTATGTCATTTTTCTATTTGAGTGACAATTTGTATCTCGTTTTTGTCGTTTTCTGTCTCAATTTTGTCATTTCGTGTCTCTTTTCTGTCACTTTGTGTCTCAGTTTTGGCGTTTTCCGTCTCGTTTTTGTTATTCCGTGCCTCGTTTCTGTCGTTCCGTGTCTCAACTTTGTCGTTTTGTGTTTTGATTTTGTCATTTTGTGTCTTGTTTGTGTCATTTTGTGCCTCATTTTTGTTATTTTGTGTCTTGGTTTTATCATTTTGTCTCTTTTTAGTAATTTTGTGTCTCGATTTTGCTATTTTATGTCTCACTTATTAATTTAAAATGACTGGATATCACTAAAATATCAACTAAATAACCGTCCACATTTAATACCAACCACATTCTAATGAGCTAAACAATAATAAAATGAGCTGATTCAGAAATAGCTTTGACAATTTGTGCCTCGTTTTTGTCGTTTTGTCTCTCGGTTTTGTCGTTTTCTGTCTCAATTTTGTCATTTCGCGTCTCTTTTCTGTCGCTTTGTGTCTCTGTTTTGGCGTTTTCCGTCTCGTTTTTGTTATTCCGTGCCTCGTTTCTGTCGCTCCGTGTCTCAACTTTGTCGTTCTGTGTTTTGATTTTGTCATTTTGTGTCTTGTTTGTGTCATTTTGTGCCTCGTTTTTGTTATTTTGTGTCTTGGTTTT